>NC_056741.1:196797284-196904784 GCF_019279795.1 Protopterus annectens
CTTAATTCTTAAATGTTGAGCAATTGCCATCATTTGTAAAATGTCAGGAGAGGGGTATTCGTGAAGGTGCCATGATGTGGTCCACTTTTGATTTTAAACAAGGACCCTAACACAGTGGTGCAAGGTGCTCTACCACAGTGACTTGCAGCATAGTGTAAGACTGATTCCATGTTAGTGTAGATAGCTAAGGAGACAGGCCGTGAGAGTGATGCTATTTAGCCATATGGTCTCTGCCACAAATCCATCTCCAGGAAGGCTTCTACACACAGATTGATTCAAGAAATTGTTCAGACATGTAAATCTGCAAGGCCAGCCTTAGCACATTCCAGAATTGAATGCAGCCAAAAGGCCATATTCAACTATGTACCATGACTGTGGTAAGAGGAGTGGGTGGTGGGGCAGTCACTAGACACCAATTTTAACTCATCCATTAAGTGTAATAAAGGGATCAGCATCATTGCTGGGATTGGGGGTGAGGTGGGAGAAAAAACTAGCCACAAGTTATACATTTTACTTAAAGGCATAACAGCACTGGCATCAGTACAAGGATTGTGGCTGGCAGAAAATGCTAGTCACCTATCATACATTTTACTTAAGTGCCAAAACAGCACAGACATCAGTATGCAGATCAGGGGGTGATGGGAATGACTGGATACCAGGGACTTCTCTAACTTCAAATGCCATAACATTTCAGATATCTGTGTGGGAAGTGGGTGGTGGAGGACACACTACACTTGAAGGATAACACCTATAAGTGTCATAATGCAATGACTTCTGGAATGAAACAGGGGTGGAGGGAAACAATAGCCACCAGGGCCACTACAAGGGTGGCATAAGAGCACTTAAAATATTTCAGTGGTCATTGGTGTGGGGGAGGACCATGTGAGGATACACAATTCAGGGGGATAGGTACAAGGACTGTGGTGCATGTGTATGGAGGGGTATCTGTGTGCATGTGTGTGTTTTATGTTTGAATGTGCACTTGTCAGTGTGGGAGAGTGCCTGTGGGGGGATGACAATCCCTACATGAGCAGTAGTTTACTACTGCAACATGCAAACAAGCAATGAACTAAACATTGTGGTTGAAACAGTGATTCAGAGACAAGCACATTAACCAGTAAAGATGTCTTTCCACAATGCAGATAACTTGTCCTTGAATCACAAAACACTGTAATGCAGTACAGTTTCAGGGACATGAATAGCAAAATACTGTGTTGTGGAGCCTAGCCTTTCTACTACCATCCTTACACCTCATAATAGAAATCTTTATATAGTGCTGAGATTACTGAATCTAATACTTCCATGCATACAAGATGATAATACCAGTATCTCTACAGATGGCTGACTTGAAATTACTTGAGCATCAGATGAATGAAGCAAAAGACCCAGAGGAACATAATGCCATTCATTGTTTTCCACAGGAAATCACTTGTGGCACAATTTCAACAGGTGCACCAACATGGATTCCCTTCTACTGAGAGTTTTTTCTGTTTTTGAATTTTATGCTGCCATCGTTATGGCATATACATGTTTATGATGATATGGGGAGGGGGGGTTGTGCCTTATTGGTGTGTAGGGGGTTTTCCTCCTACAAAAATAAGTTTATGTTAACTTTTAGCCATTTGTTTCTGGCATTGTTTTTTCAATATTTCTGCTTCTTGTGGATTTGTATTTCAGTGATCCATAGTAGAATTGGCGGATAGTAGCAGTTGATGACTACACTTCTTTAAAAAAATGTTTTTGCAATAAAAAGAAAGCAAAACTATACATATAGCAACATGTAATACACCCGTGCGTTGACACAAGACCTTAGATATAATTACGCATATTTGCTGTAAGATTAGTGCAGCAATTTCATTTCCTAGTATTTTAAAGTATTAATGATGTTGGAATGATCAATAATGCCAATACCATTTGATGCATTTTCAAAAATACTCCCCTGCAGCTCTCATTTGCTCAAAATCTATGTGTACCACTTACAGAAAGGAGACAATAGCTATTGCCATAAAATATGCCTTCATAAATCCACATTGATAGCTGTCCAATAGATTGCTCTTCTCCAAATACTGGCTAAACTAATCTGTTAGCAAACTATCAAACATTTTTGACACTGGAGGCAGGTGATCAATTGGGCAGCAATTTTTAACTTTTCATCTCCACCTTATCTCACTTTTTAGATACTTGGTTCAATGTTATAAAAGTCCATTAACTTTGATATATATATATATATATATATATATATATATATATATCCCATGATCAATTTATTAAATATATTGAATATGGATGGACCAAAAATTCTACTCCAAGCTTTATTAAGCATATATCAACATTATCTTAAGCAACTTGAGAATTATATGACTGTATAATAGCCTTTTAAACACCATTGTCATTAAACTGCGTTAGTAAAGACAGGATGTGTTCTAATAAAATTCAAATTAAATGAATCAGTTATCACATTTCATTAGTTATCAAATTCCCATGTTCATTTTTGATATTATTAATAATTTTCATTTTTTTAAAACAAGTTTATTGTTTTTAACATACAAAATAAATATCATAACAATTTTATACAAGCAATTAAAATAGAAATAGTTATAACATTCAATAAAATAACCAAAGTATTTACAAAGACATCCACTACAAATCAAATCAATTGATTAAACTATAATGTCATGCTATTGAGACTAAGATTTTTTTAACAGGTTTTGTAAAGTATCCCATATAATATAATACGATGTTTTTCTAGTAGTTCTTGATTTTATTGTCAATTCCATATGACACACATCAGTCATAACATTTTTAAATTCATTAAATGAAGGAGGGGTATCTGAAATCCAATTTCTGGTTATTATTTTTCTAGCCTATTAATCATTTTCTCATGTTTTCTACACACAGTTTTATTTATCAGAGTTAATTTGCAAGATGTATTCCCATTCCTTTTTTTGTTTTGTTTGGACATGATTTTCTCTTTTCATCTTCTCCATATATCTCATAAAATTTCATTGAGTAGTATAGCAGTTTAAATTATCAGAGGACAGTTTTTCTCATCTTTTACAATTCACATTTTTATTCATTTTTATATATTTATAAATGTCCTAATCTAACACAATAGCATTTCTATAGGGTCTGATGATACCTTGCCTTATAGGAATTAACATATCATTAGCATGCAAATGTAAGAGTATTAACTTATGTACCTCCTATTTGAGAAAAAAATGTTTCCAATCTTATTCTGTTAGCTTGAATTGGATCATCATAATTTCTTATATACGCACACACACATATGTACATATATATATATATATATACATATATATATATATATATATATATATATATATATATATATATATATATATATATATATATATATATGGGTCTACTTTATTTCATTGAAAGCTCATTTCACTAAATTTTAATTCACCCTGACCAAATCACTGAAAGCTCAAATTACTGAAAACTTATTTCACTGAAGTGAAGTACTGGCACTGTGTAAAGTATGGTAAGGCAAGTAAAAGGTATATACCCTTTTCCCCACTGTAGGGCAATCCTGGAGTTAGTACATATAGTTAGAGGGGGTGTGTGGGGGGGTTATCCAAAAGCAATCTGGCACTGTGTAAAGTATGGTAAAGTATGGTAAGGCATCTGGCACTGTGTAAAGTATGGTCAGGCAAGTAAAAGGCATATACCATTTTCCCCACTGTAGGGCAATCCTGGAGTTAGTATATATAGTTAGAGGGGGTGTGGGGGTTATCCAAAAGCATCAAAACAATACATTTAAAACCATAGACATGCATACTTACAACACCAATGACTAACTCTCTCCAGAAGGTAATATATACCCAAACTACTCCCCCATACCCCCTAATGTGGGGGGCTATGCCTGGCCATTCATGGCCATTGCTGAATACAAAACAAGTGGCATTAACGGTGCAGTACTTATCTGAATAAGGTGGCATTCTCCTTAGCATTTTATCATGTGGAGTGCACACTTTAACAGAATAGAACTAAAGAAGCAATGTATTGAAATATAAAAACTGTCTTTGTGAGACTTGAGGGGTTGGTTTGAGCATAACTGGACATTTTGCATTGTGCTTTATAGCAATAATCAAGTAAACACACGCACACACACACACACACACACACACACACACACACACACACACACACACACACACACACACACACACACACACACACACACACACACACACACGCATATATACTTACATGCATCTCTGTCTCTGTGAATGTGTGCATATATACACAGATAGATAGATATATATATATATATGGGTCTACTACTAATGCCCGAAACGACGATTCCCCGACGGAAAACTCACCGACGCCAGATGACCGACAGGTAAGTGTACCGACAGGGTGATTTGCCGACAGCGGAAAGACCGACAAGGGAATGTGCGATCGCGACGCGGTAAGTGTGCGATGGTGACGGAGTTAGGAGCGGTCAGGTAAGTGCTCGAGATTGTGGGATGTCGGGTTAGGCTGTGGGAAAGGTGAGTGTGTGTTCGTGTCGGAGGTATGGTTCGGGTAAGGTAAGTGTGTGTTAGTGAGGGACTGTAGTTTAGGGACGGGTTAAGTGAGTTAGGGTTAGGGTGCAGGTAGGTGATGTGTGCGTTAGTGTCGGAGCTTGGGCTAGGGGTGGGTTAAGTGAGTTAGGGTTAGGGTGCAGGTAGGTGATGTGTGCGTTAGTGTCGGAGCTTGGGCTAGGGGTGGGTTAAGTGAGTTAGGGTTAGGGTGCAGGTAGGTGAAGTGTGCGATAGTGTCGGACCTTAGGGTTAGGGTTTGGGTCAGGGCTAGTGTGTATGCTATGTAGTGTCGCGTGTTGTTTACGTTCCGTGTGCGGTGTAATGGTGTTCGGTGTTTTGCGTTGTCGGGTTTGTGTGATGTCGGTCATCTGGCGTCGGGGAGTTTTCCGTCGGGGAATCGTCGTGTCGGTAATTAGTAGTAGACCCATATATATATATATATATATATATATATATATATATGTATAGTTATATGTTTATATCCATATTCATACATGGTTGCAGTTCAGAGGACCAAACTATCATAAGAGTGACAACTTTTTAGCTCATGATTTCTGTGTAACATCACATTGCAGCAGGCTCAGGGAATTTGTCTATACCACACTGTTGTATGATCTCAGAGTTGATATATATAATTAGCTGCGGGTGTGGGGGATTGCATCACCTTTGTCTTTGTAGTTTTTGATCAATTTAGATTCAATCTAAAATGATTGTTTTTGTTTGTTTGCTCTTTTGAGCATTTGATATTTGATGATATAGTCATATATATATATATATATATATATATATATATATATATATATATGTATACATATACATATACACATACATATACACATACATATACACATACATATGCATATACATATAAATATATATATATATATATATATATATATATATATATATATATGGGATCCGGACACATGCTCGACTAGCATATGTCTGAATTACAAAACACTGAACACACATACCCGAAAGCACTTAACATCGACAAGCACTTCCATGTATGTGTGCCTGTTTTGTAGATGGACTACAGTGCGGGTAAGGGAAAATTCCCTTTCCCCCAATGTAGTGCAATCTGGGAGTGAGAATAATAAAGTAGGGGGGCGTGGGAGGCACAGGGGGGTGAAGACCCTCTACAGAAACGTAGATTTTTTTTAACTACACATACACGGAAGCGCTTTTCAATGTTAAGCGCTTTCATGTATGTGTGTTCGATGTTTTGTGGTTCGGACATAAGCTAGTTGAGCATGTGTCCTAGACCTATACATATATATATATATATATATATATATATATATATATATATATACACACACACATTATTATTTTGTATTTTTCTGTTACAGTCAAGCAGATAAGTTTGTTTAGTTGAGATTTAGTTGCTTGATTTGTTCAGCATTTTAACAAACCTGAAGAGCTTTTCAGAGTTTGACCTAAATTGTTAGTGAGGTTATACCCTGGGTGGTCAATACTGCCCTACCTTTAAACATTGAAAACTGTAGTGCAGCATTTCCGTCAACACAGTAAATGATCAAAAAAGAAATGTCAATTCTTTCTCAGTTTGATAACAATTATGAATTGCTAGTATGTATGTAGTTAGTAGCTGATACCTTTAAAGTAATTAGTGTAAAAATGTAGTCTTTAATCCAGCCTTGCATGTCTATGAACTTTTAAGAAATCTGTTTATATCTATGTAAAACAAAATCAAACTTGACAATATAAATCATTTCTTAATGTGAAAATTGTAACAGGTGAGAGGTTTTGTCATCTTTGAAAGTCTGTATTCTGTACAACTAAAATAGAATTCAAACATGACAACATAATTCTATGTGAACTCTGGTGGCTGATAAACATTGTGTATTACATTTCCAGTGGCAGAAAAAAGTGTAAATATTTTGAGCAAACATACTTTCACGTTGCATTTTAAAAGGTTGGCATACAATCTATTAATTCAATAATCTACTTTCTAGCCCTTGGAGGTGTGCAAGCAACCCCATCATACACCACTGCACTCCATTCCTTAATATAACATCCTCGACATTGCACAGCTTTTGTAAATGTCAATACATTTATTTGAAACATTTGGACATGTTAATACCGCTGCTATAAATATTAAGGAAATCTGAGAGACATAGCAGTTCATTAGTATCTGTAACTCTCAATTCTTTTGTTTCAGAACTAAATGGCAGAATAAGACTAATGAATGGAGAAAGCCCGTGTGAAGGACATGTAGAGATTTTCTTCAATGGTACATGGGGAAGAGTACAGGATGCATCCTGGGAGATGACAGATGCAAATGTAGTCTGCAGACAACAGGGGTGTGGTGCTGCAGTGAAACCATATAGTAATGTTTTGCATAATATTACTAGATCTGTATGGATAACAAGTGTCCACTGTCTAGGAAATGAATCTACATTATTGGATTGTGACTTAAACATTTCCTACATCCAGCAACCAGAAGGGATTGCAGTTTCAAAAGATGTATCTGTTCTTTGTACAGGTCAGTGAAATTTTAATCCCTCAGTGCAGTCTACATCGCATGATTTAGCTTATCTGTCAACATTCCTTTGTTGACTAATGTAATGTACTTGTGGCTGTTACAGAACACATGCAGTTAAGGCTTGCTGATGCTGGAGAAGAATGTGCCGGAAGAGTGGAGGTTTACTACAATGGAACCTGGGGCACGGTGTGTGATGATGGGTGGAATCTGACAGATGCCAATGTTGTTTGCCAACAGCTAAAATGTGGACAAGCCGTATCAATCAACAACACAGCAGTGTTTGGTAAAGGATCAGGGCCAATTTGGTTAGATGATGTTATGTGTTCGGGAAATGAATCTGTACTATGGAACTGCACATTTCTGGGATGGGGAAAACATAACTGCAAACATAAGGAAGATGTAGGAGTTGTGTGTGCTGGTAAGTATGGGCTTATCACTATCCCCAATTTGTAATAGGATTACTTTTTCAATCCAAAGAGTCTGTACTGCCTAAATCTCCTGATCTTGCTCATCCTATATACGTTTTACATTCTTTAAATTATATTTTCCCTGTATTACTTAAAAAGCATATATTTTTTTATTACAATCTTGCATGTGTTTGCTTTGCTTTCCTAAACCCATGTGGGTACTTACGTATTATCACAACCAGATTTTAGCGCTAATGCTGGTTGCTTCTGTTTAGGTCAAATGGTAGCACTGCAGTGTTATGAAGGTTAGAGACATGTGTTCTGTAATGTTTTTGTACTTTTAGGAAGCTTTATCATTGAAACAGCTCATAAGACAAGGTTCAAAAACAGGTTTCCGCTTTTGCCGCCAGCATCTCCTGTCAGTTAAGCAAGTCCCATTCTACTGCAAATGTGTTCCTTCCACATGCTGTAGTCTGTGAAGTAGGAAATCTCTGTTTTCAAACCTGTATTATTTATCAGCTGTTTCAATGATGAAGCTACCTAAGTCTACCAAACCTGTTTCTAACCTTCATAATACTGTCGTACATGATCCAAAAAAACAAAAAAAAACAAAAAGGTAAAGCCGAACAAGTAGTAGTCCTTCACCAAAAGGAACTGCAGTATAAAGTAATCCATTCCACAGATCATACGCTAACTCCTGCATTCCTTTCAGCCCCAACACACGTACACACACGCAACCACTGCGATCGCTGAATTCAATGCTGGACGTCTTTAAAGGATGCCACCTACACACCTCAAAATTATGTCTTACTAGTTTTTTTAAAACCCCTACCGATATCCCCAACAGACCTTCTGCCAGTCTACCCTTCAATATCACACTTCAGTGAGGCCATTTCAGTAAAAGTGAAGAAAATAAAAAAGGTCGCAAAATCTGGTTGCGATAATACGTAAGTACCCCCATGTGCTACCCTTTCTACTTCTCATACCAAATTGCCATATTTACAGTTAAAAGACATCCATTTTGATACACCTTGAATTTTCAATCCAGCCCTACTTTCACCCACTTACCTTGGCCAGTGGTTTATTCTCTTACTATAAGCAGCTGACTTTGCTTTAAAACATACTCTTGCCACACATTTCACCTGATTAGTTCTAATGCAGAATATCCTGAGCATCATTAATCTATACCATCTTAATCTTCTGTGCTTAATAACTACCCTAATATGTTTATTCAGCTTCACCCTTACAACTTATTTATCGAGTTTTTGTTTTCTGCTCTCACTCAGTTTTTGATTACTCACTGCTGACTCATTAAAGCTGCTTCTGTTATTTAAGATGAGTTTTCATGTTTGATGAGACAGAAGATTTCATTTATTGAGATAACTCATTATAGCCAAGTGACCTCACCAGGTGTTTCTGTATCTACATCCTATTGAAACCTGTAGGTAGAAAGTTTTGTTTGTTCACATTTGCATTAATTATTCCAAAACCATTCTACATACAATGTATTAAGTGATGCAGTCTTAAAGCTTACAGTGTGGCAAATACAACTGTATTGATATCTGACCTCTGTCTAGTGCAAGTAAAAATATATTAATTATTCATGTAGTTGTTTATGGTCATAAATTCATATTTTTCTAAATGTTTCAACAACCATGTATCGCAGATAGAACTGTTTAGCCGCATATGAAATGCTTCATTTGGATGAACAAAATATTTGCTGACAGAATGTGTGTAGACTGAGTGGCTGCTGTGATATCGTAAGTTGTTTACAAAATATTATAAACTTAATGGCTATTGTGTTTACTGTGACTAGTAAAATCCATTTTAAGATCTAGAATGTAAATAATGTTACCACTATAAAAAGAGTTTGTACTAAGCAGTCTGACATTTACATTACTTTAGTAACCCGCATTGTTCCAGGGATATGAACATTTGTTTCAAATGCAAGGACATCATTTGATTCTATGAAAAAGTTTAGGCTCCACCCATTGGAAGTTACAGTGCAAATTCCAGAACTCCATTGGTGGGAATAAGATAAGATGGACAGAATGTACCCCATAAAATGGGTTCTTATTCAATAAACTGACACATATTATCAACTCTAAACAAGTCAAAAATATTTCAGTTTAGAAATCTGAATACAGAAAATAAGTTTAGTTTTACATTACAGCTTTTTAACCTTTTTTGTTTGCTTGCTAGTCTATTACCACAGTGTTTATAGTCTAACTAAGCAATAGAGGTTCTTCTCATACAAAGCTAGAAACAGAATGGGTAGCTCTGAATATAAGATAAAGGGCATTTTCATGAATGTTATAACACTTAAAAAATACATTTTGTGCAAAAGCATACGAGAGTGCATATAAATAATGATTAATTACCTTACTGCATGAGATAAAACATATTGGTACTGTTCTGTGGTTGACTTGAGCTAGTTTGATCATTTAGAACATGTAGTAGTCTTCCAGCTTTGCAGGAGTAACTTAGTCATGTCTCAGACCACGCGTAATGCTCTCAGTAAATCTACTGATGGACTACTCCATGATCTGCACAGATGACATATGGAATCAGTGGGGGAATTATTTTCTGAAATGCAACAGGCAGTACTTTGTGCCATACCAAACTTTCCCTCCTTGGTATAGCAAGCAGTATTAACCATTGTTAAGATGAGTAACTTCATAACCTTCTCTTTTGGTTGCATATGCATTCATAATGATGCACTAGAGGCAACCAGAGGGGTTAGAGGGGGTTGGAATCATAGTTAATATGTTTTTCTCACAGACACAAGGTGTAGCATTTGGTTCTCACTTTTGAAGGAAAATTATTTAGACTTAAAATTACCTTCAAGGCAGGTAGCCTAGTGCTTAGAACTTACAACCTCCTACATAAGTACATAAAAAATAGCAGCAGACAGTACTGCCTACCCAATTCCAATCCTAATCAACAGGTTCATCCAGGAATTCTATGTCCTCTCCCTTTAGAAAAAGTCTTACCTCATCCCCCTACATAAATGGGGTGCATCAATTGAAATTTCAAAATTCCGACCAATAGCAATTCTATCCCCATCTGTAAATGACTAGAAAGATACATCCCCCAACAACTATTAAAATACCTGATAGCAGAAAAGCTTTTAACCCCTACCCAACATGGATTCTGTCCAGTACACAGCATCAGTAATGCTTTCTTTACATTCACTGGAGCCATCAACAAAGCTAGAGATAGTGGTAGGACAGTATGCTCCTTATTTTTAGATGTCTCAAAAGCCTTTGATGCCGTCTGTCACAGTAGATTATCGATGAAATGTCCACTCTGTGTCTAACAGTACCCAGTCTGCAATGGTATAAAAGCTATCTCTGTGATCCGCAGCAATCCATTGTCTCACCCTTCTTCCCTGTTACCAGAGGGGCACCACAGGGCTCCATTCTTTAGCCTTTACTCTTAAATATTCTCATTAACCCTATCCTTGCATCTACCCTGTAAGCCTTACTAATCCAATATACAAATAGCTCTACACTTATTTGCACTACAGATAATATAACAGAACTTCAGCAGATAACCCAAGAAATGTTTGCTTCAATTGAAAAATGGCTCTAAGAAATTCAACTTATAATAAACGCATAGAAATCTAAATTGCTACTTTTCTTTCCCAAACCTCTTGTCACATGAAAACAGTAATTTCAAAATGGGCTCCCTGAATGACACAATGATTAACATCATGTAATACCGAAATATTGGGAATAATAATAGGCAATAACCTTAAATTTGGCATGCATGCATATCCAAACCTATATACAGAAAACAAACATAAAAAAAGGATGTTATACAAAACCGAAAATGTCCTTACAGGCACAATTAAACATACACTAGCTACTACTTCCCTTCTCCCTGTCTTTTCTGTGATAATCCCATCCTAACAAATCTCCAGATATTACAGAAAATAAAACTTAACAAAGCTATAATAAAGAAGCCAGATTAGCAGCAATCTCCCCTTTTCATGCTCAACACTGCACTGCACTGCACTCAAATCCCTAAAACGGCTGGAACTACTGTATCATCTAACATACACACAACTGATTACTACCTTCAGAATCATCCACAACTCTGATAGTTGCCTGCACTAAATGTTCACCTCTATAACTATATCCCTAACTGTGTACTACAAGCCAAGGACCACAGCGTTCTGTAAATCCATGAACCCCACAAATTGAATGGACAAACTTTATACCAATATCATATTGCTAAATCCTAGAATTCCTTACAGAGATCTGTCTGGAATGGACAAAGCCTTTACTCTCTCAAAACCACCTTAAAAGATTACTTATCCAACTTTTGGCTGTGTTCCTACTCTACCGTCAGTTAAACTCATCATAATCCCACCTAAACAACCTCCCTCCCACTTCACTATCCACTTCTTTCACATATATCCTTCCCTGATATCCTTCTTATTTCACCTTTACCCCCAGAACCCTAATTATTTCTAATATGCATCAGCAATACAACTGACCAACCCTCATGCAACCATCATCTCTAGGAAATTCCTATATTGTTTTTTTCTATAATAGTTTATATAGTTAACCAACTACACAAAAGTATGTCAACTAAGAAATATTATTAGATTCTGCCATAAAACTTTTCTATATTTTCAAAAATGCTATATGTATGTACATATGTATTTTTTACTTCCATTTGTAATTCCCCTCTAAACTCTGTATGCATGTGCCGGTGTCAGTTGCGGAGCTTTTCTCCCCAGGCCTCCACTGAAAATGGGTAGCTCATGTAGTCAGACTTTCCTAGTAAGCAAATTTCATTAAATGAATAAATAAGAAATAAATAATACAAAGCTGCATCATACATATCTATCTGTGTCTCTATGTCTTTCTCACTGTATTTCATTTCTGTAAACTATGATCTTCTTGGGGAATAACTGCATCTAACATTAAACATTAAATTGTCTCATAGTATTTGAATCATTTTGCCTAGAATAGCTCCTAGTGATATGAGCACAAGAGTATATTATGCTTCATTGATAATTGGTATCAACCATGCCATGAATCGTGCCAACTTTATATCTCATAGTTGTCTATGCTTATGAAATACACCCCCTTTAATTAAACTCAGCTATCAATTCATGCTTTCAAGAAAGAATTGAGCAACTACAGTATATATGCATCCAAACAAAACTAAATGAGATCTTGGGTATTAGGCTTCTCAGCAATCAAAAGGTATTGAGCTTCTTTACTAAATATACTGAGGTCTAGAGCAATCACAGGATATTTATATACAGCAGAACATTCGCATTTATATCACGTTATCGAAAGATGAAAAAGTGAACGCTATTTCATCAAACCCAAAATATCGAAACCACATAATATCGAACATTCAGAACAGCGAATTTTTTCCTTGGGAAAAAAATCACTATTCTGAAACACATACACACAACACAAGCACACCTAAAAAACATCAATACACACATACACTTATAATTTTACAACTAACCCTACACTAAACTATACATACACTACTATCTATTCACTTACCTTAACCCATACCCTAACCCTAAGGTATGTCATTATCGCACACTCACCTAACCCACGCCCTAACCCTAACACACTTAACCCGCCCCTAACCCTAATTCACCTAAACCACGCCCTAACCCTAACACACTTAACCTACCCCTAACCCTAATTCACCTAACCCACGCCCTAGCCCTAACTCACCTACCCTGCGCCCTAACCCTAACTCATCTATCTTGCACCCTAATCCTAACAACCACACAATCGCACACTTACCTGAACCTGACCCGTGAATTTCCACCATAGTGCTGAAAATAACGAAGCCACAGAACCGGCCAACCGAATTCTTTCCCTAGGAAATAATTTGGTGTTCTGCAGCTTTGCTATTTTCAGTGTTTGCTCAAAACGAGTTGATATTAGAACATTCGAAGTTTTAAAACTTCGATGTTCTGATATAGACCCGAACATTCTCTGGAGGCTTTCCATTAGGGCTAATTTTTTTTTTCTTTAATTATATTAAGCATGTTTGTCATTCAATAAGTATGGATCCAGTTTTTTTTTAAAGAAGAACTCATAGATCCCATTGTTCTAAGTGGTGACTGGTGAGTTCAATGTAATGGAGAAAGCTCCAGGAAATAACTGAATAAGTGAGGCTAACTGGAATAGGGTGCAGCTATAAAATGGCAAGTCAATGAATGCTAACTGTGATCAGACAACACTGGTGTCAGTCATATTCTTCCACCTAGTACATCAGTATCCAGGCATTATAGACACTTTATTGACTGTATACACCTCAGATATTTGATAGCTATCCAACAGAAAATAATAATAGCATATGCAATAATGTATTTCAGTCTGTTTTACCGAGACTCTTGCTCTGCCAAGTCACATCAACAATTGTGAAATTATAATTCAGTTACCGAAGAAGATGGTAACTTCCCATCACAGAATGCCTCAGTACCCACTCATTATTGCAACTGTATTAACTGCATTTGCAGCTACTTTATTTACTGCATCTGCACTCACTATCCATGCCATACCAGATTACTGATTTGATAAAAGAACAACAAGGTTCAGTCATTCTTCATCTGCAGACTCTCATTACCCATTCAGCATAGTTTATTGATTATATTAATACACACTATCACTGCCAACTAAAAAAAAAATATTGTGTAACTGTGATCAAATGATAAACATGTTCAGTCAATTTCATCCACAGACTACTTTAGAAACACTCATTATAGCTACTTTGCTGACTGCTTATACTTCAGTTGCCTGATTTTAATCAAATAAAAATAATAGTAGTAACTGTAATGTATTCATGTTTGTTTCACTCAGATGCACAACAGTGTCAAGCCAGAGTAATGTCTGCTTAATTCTGATAAAATGACTGTAGGGGTCAGTCAGTTTTATCCACACAGTCACTCTGTGCCCACAAATTATAACCACTTTTCTTTTGCTTCCATATACAGAACAATGAAGCCATAACCATGACCCAGGCATTCAGGCATTAATTACTGACCTTAGCACTGCAGGAGTTAAAGCAGGTAGGAACAGGAAGAAAGGGGCTTGGCTGCTAACCTTTACTAGCTAAAAGAGAAGAATGCTGTACTCAAGGTGGCCATAAAAAATTGAGTGCTTTCTCCACTGGGAGAAGGATGGTGGGGCTGCTTACTGGTATTATCCCTTGTGGAAGTGAGGGATAACAAGTACAGACAGCCTGATGATTGCTAGCTTTACTTGTGTATGTGTGTCAGGGCAGGAGATACAGGCTCACAATGGAAAACCCCTTGGACTACCCTACTTCAGGCAGACTCAGAGGCACTGCTGGGTTCTTGGGTAGCTAAAGCACTATGCACAGACAAGGAACTGCAGTTCATTAACAAATAATATTTCTGAAATGCATTATTTTGCCTGGGCATGGTAGGTCCCCAGTAAACTCAAAACTTTGTTTTTCCAAGATATTGAACTTTCTGGATCCCACTCCACTGGGGTCAAGTCATTCAGGAGACAGGTTGAATTGTACTGATTGGAGCAGCTTAGGTATGATGTTAGAGGTTGAGCACTTAAACTACTTCTATTGCATATGAGTTCTGAAGTGAGTCATATAGTTCCTGCAATGTTATTGAGTGTATATCTATATCTATTATGTATATCATCTTTCTGTCTACTTAACTCCCTTACTAGCAGAATTATGCATGTTAATACATTAATAGCATTAAGCATATGCCTGCTATTAAACTTATATCTGTTTTATCTTCCATATCTGCCATATATCATTTTAAAGTGTTATTTCAATATATATCTATATATATATATATATATATATATATATACATATATATATATATATATATATATATATATATATATACATATATATATATATATATATATATATATATATATATATATATATATAAAATATATATATATATATAAATAAATATATATATATATATATATATAAATATATATATATATATAGGGATCTAGGACATTACACCGGAAGCACATTTCACCGAAATTCAAATGACCAAACACAAATCACTAAAAGCACAATTCACCGAAAGTTGTATATGGCCTTGTCCCCACTGTAGTGCGACCCTAGAGTTAGTATATATATATATATATATATATATATATATATATATATATATATATATATATATATATATAGGGGGAGTGTGGGGCACATATATCCTGTATGGATAAGAGTAATATATTGCAATTGCAAGTATGCATGTATATAGTTCAAAACATTTAAAATATGTGGGGGGCTACTCCCCCACACCCCCTGATGATATATATATATATATATATATATATATATATATATGTGTGTGTGTGTGTGTGTGTGTGTGTGTGTGTGTGTGTGTGTATACACTTATACATGTCCTATATCCAGTGTAAAGAGATTGATTTCTTCATTTCTTCCACCTTTACTTAACCAGTCAGCACTCATAGTTCCCCTAAAAAGGACAAATTGTGTTCGGTGAGCTGACTTAGTCAACAAATAGCACAAAGTACATTATTTAAATAAGACTACAGATATCAAGTTAAAATATGGGTATTCATCCTATGTGAATGACACAGGGAGCTTTAAGTCAGATCAGTGTATTTTAAAGAACAATTATGCCTAGATAGTTTCATGGGAGAAGTTATATTCTGTCTACATTGCTGATTAGAACAACCTGATAAACTGAAACTTGGCATTTCCTAAGTATTTGTACTGGTCAGTCTTCCCCAACATCCACAGCCATTTGTTAGCTTTTTTGTTTGTTTGAGGACAGTGAATGCAGGCTGGTTTGTTGTCCTCTTTTTGTCATGTCACAGGACTTGGATGGTGCAGTGGTGCAGCGTTAGTGTTGTCATCTCACAGCAGGAAGTTCTCTGGTTCATTTCTCACCGAGGGTGTCTTCTGTGTGGAGTCTGCATGTCCTCCCTGCATTCATGTGTGTTTCCTCCTGGTATTCTGGTTTACTTCCATGTTACAAAGACATGCATCTGAAGAGTTTCTAATCAGGCCTCTGCTGAAAATTGTCTTTGTTCCAAGTCAGACTTTCCCAGTAAATAAATATTAAATAAATAAAAAGTAAATAAATAGTAAATGGACAAAATACTTGAGATATAGATACTTAAGTAGGTTAAAATAATACAAGGTTTATTAACTGACGTTGCATGTTTTGACATGCAATAACATCAACTAGCGTAGTTATCTGTCCACCTTCAGCCACTTTCTGCCAAAGCAAGAATGAACTTATGAAGAGTAACATAGGTAATTTGCTAGATGAATGGTCAATGAGTATAAATACATTGAAAGGGATGGTACAAATGTCTGCAACTTTGGTTATGCCACATGAAATGTGCATGAGATGGCGTGCCACAATTCATCTTAAAAATAAGGTATTGGAGAAGACCCAGAAAACATTGAATACATTTATGTGCAAAGAAAAAAGATGAACAATGTTTATGGTCACAGTGTAGATAACTAGCAAATAAGGTGGATGGGGCTGCCAGACATTAAGAGATATATTGTAGCCATCATTTTACCACATAGACTTCCTGGATAACAGCATACGAATCTTAGACAATCTGACAAGAGTTAACGAGAAAGAAGATAAAGAGTGTGGGGGTAAAAATTGAATAAAATGTAACTGATGAGGTAGTATGTACATGTTTAGGGAGGGGAGAGCTGTGGGTTGAGAAGGCATAACTACTGCACCATAGCCTAGGATAAGAAGGGAGAAATGGGATTTAGCAAAGAAAACTCTGAAGATGAAATCACTTTGAGGTGAAGAAAATGGGATATGGTACAGAAAATTGCAATACCTTAACCTTTGAACTTTGAAGCATTTGATGCAATGGTAGATGAGCTTTGAACTGCAAAAAGATGATTTCCTTTTTTTCTATATGGGGCTTAACAAAGAAAATTAGACTGTGTTTAACAGCAAAAGAAAATTATGCTAAATTACAGAGGGTTTAGCAGAAGAGAAAATAGAGATATAAAGCTCCCCCAAATCCAGAATACACAGAAACCTATGCAAATGCATTCACAAAAACACTGTACAACCATATAAACAACTGCATAGAAATGTCAGCACCAGACCGAAATAAACCTCGGTCAAACGGCAAAGCAAGCCACCCAGGTGGACCCTGGTCTTAATTGGTTGTACAACAAAAGAAGGAAAACCCTGTTGAGAAGAATGAGGGGATGTACACAACTGAGCAAAATGTCCCTCATTAGTTTAAACAAGCAAATCAAGGAACTAGTCAAGTCTCTAAAAGCAGACTTTGAGATAAAAATCGTCTCAGTCACTAAGGATACCCATAAGGCATTTATTTATTTATGTCAGCAATCTTAAGAGCAACGCCCAATAATATGCAGAATTAGTTGTAGATGTCACCAACTCCACTCAGCCAGAAAATGTAGCCAAATCTGCTGGCTAACAAATTCAACTCAGATTTCACCTCCACATTACCCCCAGTTCTTCCCAAAAATACCCTCCACCATTCCACCACCAATTATCACTAAACAACAGTTGCCACACTGACTAAAGCTAAAAATACAACTTCAATTCGACCTGACAATATACCAGGATGCCTCTTAAACAGTTTAGATCAGGACTTATTGGGATCATTAGGATCTTCATTTAACCACAGCCTCTGGACTGGCTTGGTCCTGATAGAGTGGAGGACAGCAAAAGTCATCTCTGTGTATAAAGGGGGACCATCTTTTGGCCCAGGAAATCACAGACCCATAAGACTGACTAGCCTTATATGTAAACCCATGGAAAGAATTATCATGGACCCGATATATAATGACATAAGAAATCTCCAAACACTGGAATCAACCCAACCCAATTCAGCTTTGTTAAGGGCAGATGATGCCTACTGAATCTGATGGATTTCTTTCAGAAAGTCACTAAGGCCATGGATGAGGGTAAAATGTTTCATACCACCTACCTCAACTAGGCCAAGGCATTTGACACAATTCAAACACTCAGGTGTTATAAATAAACTCACAAAACTGGGCATAAATCCCTACATCACCAGATAGATAGCCCACTGGCTACTTGGCAGGACATATGTGATTTGAGTGGGTGAATCCAGATTCAACAAGAGGATAGCTACTAGTGGTGTGCCACAGGGTTCAGTATTGGGACCACTCGTGTTCAGAATATACTTCTCTGAAGTCAAGGCTAATGTGGAGGGCCTCTGTATGAAACATTTTGCTGAAAACTGCAAGCTGGGGTCAATCACTAAATCTCCAGTGATGTAGACATCATCCCTCAGGAGGGTTTAGAACAGACAGATAATTGGTGGCAGAAGCAAGGCCTAAAAATAAATGTGAAAAAATGCATTATCATACCCATTGGGAAGTCAAATGTCACTGCAGATTACAACATCAATAACACACCCCAACAGTAGACTCAGTGGTGAGAGATCTAGATACACAGATAGATAGTAGCCTGAACATTGACTACTTTGTTTCCACTGTGGTGAGGAAGTTCTTCTATTTGCTACAACTTATAAATTAAGGTATGGCATCCAGGTCTAAGGAAATTATAATCCCACTCTACTCAGCCCTCATTAGACCGATAATGGAATACAATGAGCATTTGGCATGTACTTGACTACGCATTACAGTAGCTGGAGCAACCTCAGAGGTTCCTCACAAAGAAAATACAGGGTGCAAACATGTCCTATGTGGATACACTAAAGGTCCAGTGCCTTTACTCTGCCTCCTACCGACTATTAATGCATAACCTATTCTTGACCTACAAGGTACTCTCAAATCCAGCCCTGATGGAGATGCTACATATCCACAGGGTGAAACAGCACAAGTGACACCTGATTTAGAGCTCCAAACTTAGACAGTGACTCAAACAAAATATACTGGAGAGACATATATGTACCTCAGAGATTGCTCCTTCTTTGGAACAGGCTTTCCTATCACATTGACCAGAGCCCTTCCCTGGCCCTCTTAAACACAGTTTGGATCAAGGGTTAGGGAATTACAAATTTACACCTAGAGTAGTGCCTATGTCCCTTACAGACAGGAGCAGCCTGTAAGATACTCAAGGCAAAGGATATCCTATTGCCCATGGCAGCCATATGCTGGTTGAAATCAGGTTATATTGGCAAGGTTTGTAAGGGGTCTTAAGCTTTTAGCCTAGTAATCTCCTATGAACCTATGAAACTATGATGAGTTTAGAGCAAAGGTGCAGACTAAGAAGGATTTATAAATCCGTGGGAAGCAGACACAGAAGAGACAATGAAACAGGTAATGAATAGATGGATTAAATAAAGTAAAGCATGAAACAAAAGTGATTTTTGGGAAAAGGTTTGGAAGTTATCAAAGAAGAGCTTAGTCTGTGGTCAAGTATGAGATTTGCATTGCAGGTTTTTGCAGAGATGGTACAGAAATAATGTGATGGAGGTGGTCTGATGACAATTGTTGGAGATGTATGCAAGGAGAGGCAGATTCATTTCATAGGTGGTAGGAATGTGGAGATGTCCAGCTGGTGTGGAATCAGATGGTTGAAACATGGAAGGAAGAGGAGAAGACTTTGCCCTTTTGTTTATGGGTATACAGACTACAGGTAAAAGTGGTCATGGGAAGAGTTAATGGAAATGTTTATGACAGCAACAGGATTTAAGCAGTGGATAGTTCATGGGTGGACAGATCATTGCTTTAGAAATGTGAACTGAAAGAAGTGAACTGGGTGGCAAAGCTATGCAGAGCATCTGAGAAGTTTGGAAGTCTGAAGGACATGGCAAATGGATGAAGGCTGATTAAAGACGTAGGATGGAGATGAACATGATAAGCCAAAATAAAACAATAATGCTGAAGTAGTATACACTAAAGACAGAAATGATCACATGGTGTAGGGATGTGTACAATATGTTATGTAAAGAGGAAAGTGTTCTGAGAGGGGGTATGATGATAAGCATAACCTTACATGGTCAGGTAGTGTAAAATGATGTAACATGCTAAGAAATCGGTGCTTTTACAATATGTTGATGAGGGAATAAGTTTTAGTAGATTGTGCAAAATTTAGTATAAAAACACTAATCAACATTATGTAGCAAAAAGTGTAGAACATACGTGATTTAAGCAATAACCCACAACTGTGCATGGGTATACCAGGATTTACCCATGATTTGTGTAGTTTCATCACAAGGGCAAAGCCTGAGTGATTAAACAAGGCAAACCATGGGTAAATCCTGATATACCTACAAACAGGAGTGGATTGTTGCTACTATACAGTTACATTATTTAAGAAAAAAATTGCTTACCTTCTTAAATAATGTATTTGTATAAGGCTGTGTCTGTCTTCTTCTGCATTGTCTTCACTATATTGATGTAATGAGCTTTTGTACGGGACATACATTCTCATGCTTGCACAGTACATTCTTGTAGGAGAAATGACAGAGAAAATGGAATCTCCTTTGCTGTTTGTTTAGCTTTTTCTTAGTGTTAAAAAATAAGACATTTACAGGGACAGTGCAAAAATATAAGGAAAATCAGGTGTGTTTTTATTTTAGTTTTGCAGAATGTTCCTGATTTTTTTTCATATTTTGATGCGTTCTTTGTAGCATATGCCATTAGAAAAGTCTGTCCGATCAATGGTTCTTCAGTGGACAGGCTTTTATTTTTGTGGTATATTCTCGATTTGTAATGGGCAAGTTGGTTGGGCTGTCCAATCAGCATGCTCATTTTTGAATAGTAATGAGCTGTTATTGTATAATTATACTTAGACTGAGATTTTAAATAATGCTTAGTGAGGGATGTCACAAGAAAATAAATATTGGTTGTTTCAGGTAATACTTAGTTGAGGAGACCATTAAGAAGGTAACTATAAATAATGACATATAAACTACACAGAGACCAAAGACATTTGGATTTAAAACATATTTGCTCAGTCAAGCTGCAAATCATGGGGGTAGTTGATGAAGTTGATATTTTATTTTGTTCCACATGGTGGCAGGGAGGTACATTCTTTCATTCCTTTATTCATTTTAAGATAACTGTTTATACTGTTAAGAATTGTCCATGACCAGAACACACTCTGGTACAGAAAGGTTGGTGGGGCAGGTGGTTGGGAGTATGTTAAATAGTTACCATTGGTTACTGTCAGAGAAGGCAGATCAGATATGTAGATATGGGTACTAGTTCTGCTGGTGGCAAAAAAGGTGAAAATAGGGGGCTAGGAGAAGATGAATGGCTGTAAGACATAGATTAGAGGAGTGGTGGAAAGGCTCATGGAAAATTCCAAGAATATGCAATGCGAGAGATAAGCTGGATTACATTAATGATAGAGTACGCATTCATGCACTGTTTGTTTTACAACAGATCTGGCTCATTAGCATTTAGTGGAGGTGTATGACTCAAGGAAAATGCTAAATATGAGGGAGAAGTAGTCTTTGGAGATGATTTGACTTGTAGCTGTACATTACATAGCTAAAAAATAAATAAATGTTTGAGCTTTTTTTTTAAAATGCTTTTTGCTGTAATGTGTCTGTCATGAATTTTGTTGAACCACATTATATACAACATTTTTTTAAATAAAAAAGACAATAAAAATAAATTCAGTTTAATACCTAATTTAATTGTGAAATGATTAATCTATGTTTTTTTTTTTAAAGTGAACAAAACTCAGCTTGGAATTTAGTATATTAATTATTAACATGCCATTTCAGTACCCTTCATCTCATTTAGCAACAGGCTATAGCTAGCCCATCCTTGGCATGTTACTATGTAAGGTTTACTCTAATATTTCTTTGCTCAGATCAATGCATGCTAGTGCTTCCCCACAGACCTATGGTTATTTCATTAGACATTACCAGAGGAAATGGCTTACTGATCTGGGGTAGCTGACTACTGCAGGAGTCATATAAAGGTAATATTGACTGGGCACCAGAATAATGTGCCTGCAGTGTTAACCACAGCTCCGTGTATGTCTTTATGCACATATATACTATATATTTATTATGATGACCAGGTGGTGGGTGTGGGTCATCAGTAATGAACAAGGAATGCTGCTCTTAGTAGGATATTAGTTAAAATAAAATCATTTATAAAAGTGTAGCATCCATAAATGTGAGTCTCACAGCTCTGAATAGGGAGAAACTCAGACTCAGTATGTAGTGCCCACATTTGGTCCCAATATTTCCAAGTCCACAGATACGGTCCTAAGGATTTCAACAGATACTTTGTAAGATCATTAGCAAACACCAAGGATGCAGACCAACATAGTTAACATCTAGGACTGGAGAAGGGAGGTAGAGTGTGAGTAACGTGCTGAGCAGCTACTTGATCATTCTAATGAGATAATTAATTGTGTTTGTCATGGTGCTTTGGTGCTGAGTGAGAGAGACGAAAATTCATTGCCATGACCATACCTCTCAATTGGATAGATTTTCACAGAATGTTCTGATTTTTGCCTCATATTTTTCTTGTCTGTTTTTCATAAAATCGTGTTTTTCTATCAAATTAGTGGAAAATCATTAAAGACTGAAGTTAGAAAATAATGACAGACATTTGACTTTTAGAGTTCATACCCTTCAGAAAATTCATGCTGATGAAAAATCTGTTATTCTATCAACTTTCTAAGTTTGTAAGAGCAATATTTAAAAATTGTCCCGGTTTTGGCGCCTTTGTCCCATTTTTAATTATTACTTTGTCAAGATTTCTTGTTCTAAGAGGTTGAAAGGTATGGCCATGACTCACACTTTTTTAAAACATCTGACATTTACACAGTAAGAGAGGCAATCTGTCTTCACAGAATGTTCTGATTTTTGCCTCATATTTTTCTTGTCTGTTTTTCATAAAATCGTGTTTTTCTGTCAAATTAGTGGAAAATCATTAAAGACTGAAGTTAGAAAATAATGACAGACATTTGACTTTTAGAGTTCATACCCTTCAGAAAATTCATGCTGATGAAAAATCTGTTATTCTATCAACTTTCTAAGATTGTAAGAGCAATATTTAAAAATTGTCCCGGTTTTGGTGCCTTTGTCCCATTTTTAATTATTACTTTGTCAAGATTTCTTGTTCTAAGAGGTTGAAAGGTATGGCCATGACTCACACTTTTTTAAAACATCTGGCATTTACACAGTAAGAGAGGCAATCTGTTTGTAAAATGCAAGGGGCTGCGACTTAGCAAAAGTTAAATGATAATTGACATGGTTTGTCAGAGAGGGGGGGGTTGTCTGAGAGTAGATGAAAATACATTATGGTTCCTGTTATGTGTTTTCACTTAATCACAGTCAATATTTAAGGTTTGCACACTTTGAAATTCATTATTATGGTTTTTAGAGTAGATGTGGAGACGCCAGCTGTTCTGAAATCAAAAGGACCATTGCTTGATCATAGTTAGACAATTATCAACTGGGTTTTTTAAGAAGGTGCAATAAATGCATTGAGAAAATAGTTGAAAAACATTACCATAAACATTATTTCTTTTAACCTGATCATATTTAAAATGTTATAGGACTAACAAATCTTTATTCTGGCAATGGATCTTAAAGGTAGACCTTGTTTGATGGCAGTGAGCACTGCAATTACTTAATCACAACTGCATGGCCATCATTATGACTTGACAGGTGGGGTTACTGCATGACTCTCATAACAATATACTAATATGCTTTGCTGCAGTCTTTCTTTTAGCAGGGTATAGTATAACATCAGATGCATATAGTCTAACATGAGATGTGTGCACATTCAGAAAGTGGCAAACACTGCAGGGTTGAAGCAGACTGCATTTGAAAGCAGTCACCATTACATTTACTTCACCACAGTTAAACAATCTTTGATATGGATTGTCATGGAGTAGCAGACAAGCGTATGAGAAAAATATCCTGAACTAAGCATGTGTAGCCATTATTTCTTTCACTAATGGCAGTCACACATCAGAGGTGAACAGAGACACAAAGTGGTTATCTTGGTAATTGTGAGAAGAGGCGTGATTTGTAGGAAGGGATGACCACAATGAAATTTCAGTATGGCATGTCATGGAGTGTAATGTGTGTGTGTAGTGTATGGATGTATGTGTGTGTGTGTGTGTGTGTGTGTGTGTGTGTGTGTGTGTGTGTGTGTGTGTGTGTGTGTGTGTGTGTATGTGTGTGTGTGTTTTGGCCATGGTTGTAAGTTGTGTATCTGAAGGAAACATATATTACTATCACATGGTCACAGTTAAATAATCATTGGTGTGACATATAACGGATGATCTGTCTTTGTGTCTGATAAGAACAAGTTAAACACATTACTGTGGCTATTATTTATTTTATTTCATCAAACATCAGAGGAGTAACTAACTCAAAATTATCTATCGCTAGGTGTCAAGATAGACTGCAAAAGCAGTGTACAGTGTTTTGTTAATCACAGTTTATTGAGCATCAGTATGCATGTCATGTAATTGTATATCCCTTCCTAGAAGTTTGCAACAAGTACTCATAGTGATAAGGTAATATGTAAATGATAATGGTTCAGTTCCTTACATTTTACCATAATTGACAAAATCTTTTATGAGATACTAATTAGTTCTAGTACTGCTTAGGAGTAGTATGTTACCATAGTTTTACAGTTAACTTGTGTGTGTCGTAATTGCATTACTAATATGTTTGAACCAATATTAACTCTATGCTTGTACATTGCATTATACTTTTCAATATTTTACACTCATATATTCATACTGTTCAGAGTACCACATATTAGCAGATAACAGCTGCATTTATATCCAGAAATAACTGTACTCTACTGTACTGCACTGTACTCTGCAATATTCAAGACATACCTGAAAAGCACAGACATTACTGTGACTTTGCTCATCAATAACTCAGGTAATATGTCCTGCATCATACAAAACTTAATCTGCAGGAAGTTTTTATTGTTTTTTGTTTCTAAATCTGTTCTGGTTCTGCAGAATGCAATGACTTCAATGGAAATGTGTCTTTCTTGAGCTATGCTGTCTGTGATACTGCAGTTATACAGTGTTATTTAATCCCCCCTCCTGTCTAGTTCAACAGCCGGTATAAATGGATGAAAACAGGGTACAGAAAAAGAGTGAGAATGGGAGACAACACTGCTATACAGAGACAATGGCTTGGCACACTAATGGAATTCCACTACGTTGGCATAATTTAAAACTACATTGTGAGGAGTTAGGCATAAGCATCTCTTTAAGTGAAACTGCAAAGAATGACAACAAATATGGCACAAAGGACTCATACTCTGATAAGAAGAAAGTAACAGTGTTTAATAAATTGGTAGCACTTTTGCTTATTAAATGCTTCATCAGACAATCCAAATAAACACAAAAACAGGTTAAATAAAACCATCTAACTAATCATTGTTAATAACCATTCATAAAAACAAGCCCATCAAAGTACAGAATTAAGGCACACCTCCCAAATAACATTAGTGGGGTGTATACACATGAAACTCATTCCTAAAAACACCATATGATCTAATATAACCAATCACAGATGAAAACTACCCTAACAGTTAAAAGAGGGCATTACATGGAAAATAGCACAGTATACAAAATATATTATATCCTTCTAGATAAAGTAAATCAAAAATCAAACCATCTAAGAAATCTGCGAGAGATCAAAACAGGTTTAAGAGGTACATACTCGTTTAAACCACAATCACTATGTGCCCGCAACTGAATAATCCAGCTGGTCATGAATATCTCAGTCAGAGGTTCATAGGTTCATAGGTTTATACTAGGCTATCTGCCCTAAGGCATGTATAAGCCTAGCCCAAAGTTATGTGGCTTACGCCACCCCTTATGTTAGAAATAATGTGCCCATTAGTTTGTTGTGCCTCTGTCCAGCAGTGACACAGAGATGATTCCCAGGGTAAACCTACGATCTCCCATCCACCGGTCAAGATTTCTCTTGAACAGAGCCAGCGAGGTGCTCTGCCTCACATGGACCGGGATTTTATTCCACAGCATGGGGAGTCTCTGGGTGATAAATCTATCCCTCCAGCACGTCCTATTTATATCCATGCTAAGGTTTAAGTCACTTGCTCTAGTGGTTCTGGTGGATTTGGATTTTTTGAGGTGGAGCATGTCCATTAATTCCGGGTTGGTCATGGCCTTGTATGTCAGGCACAGGTCACCTCTGAGCAGACGGTATGCAACTAAATAGAGTTGGAGTTTATTCAGTCTGGCAGTATATGACAGGTTTTGGAGTCCCTTTATCCTTTTGGTGAGGAACTTTTGGGGTCTCTCCAATTGCTGCAGGTGTCGGGTGAGATACATCCCGAATGGGGCATTGTACTCGATCATTGGTCTGATAAGTGAAGAGTACAGGGGAACAATGACCTAACTTGATCTGGATGTGAATCCCTTCATGATCAGATGGGCAATGTAGAAGGTCTTTCGAACCACTTTAGCAACGTGAGTGTCAAACGAGAGGCCACTGTCAACCTGGGTACCCAGGTCCCTGATAACCTCTTCTGTGCTTAGTGGGTTGCCACCTATATGGTAGCTTGGGGTTACCTTGTTTTTCCCGAAGGGTATGACTATACACTTTTTTGCATTTAACTTCAGGCCATGGCTTTGGCACCAGCTATCAGTTTCCGTGAGACCCCTCTGAAGGATGTCTGTGTCCGATGTACTTTCCACTATGGCACCCAGTTTGCAGTCATCCGCAAACTTTGTCAGCCATAGTCCTCCTATGTTTGCCTGTACTTCTGAGAAGTAGATGCCGAACAATAGGGGGCCAAGGACTGAGCCCTGTGGGACACCACTTGTAACCGGCTTGGAGTCTGACATGGCTCCAGCAACTCATGTTGTTCAAATCTCCCAGATGTCCTTTGTAAGACAATTTATCAATTAATAAAAATGTAAATGTATGTGCCAGCTTTTTTTCTAACCTGTGCTTAGATAGAGCACTCTGTGGATCACCTATATGCATACAATAAGTATGTTCCCTAATCCAGCATTTTGACATTCTATTGCTTTTTTCCAATGTAAAAACATTTACGCACAATGCAATATGCAAGATATAGTCTTTTGTGTTGTAGTCAGATCTCACCTTGAAGGTAAAAGCAGACCCTGTATCCGGATGCATAAAGACACAAACTATCAATTAAACCATAATAGGCACAATCACCACATGGAAAAATCCCTAAAACATCCCTATTAATCCAATCAACACCAGTATCAGAAGGATAACATAAAATCCTTTTCAAAGAATGCTTATTCTGAAACAAGAACAAGGGTCTATTCCCTATAAAATTCCTGATATTATCGTCTGTCAAGAGAATTAGTCAATGCTTCTCAAACACTTTTCTAATAAATCTAAAATGATCGCTATACTGTGAAGGATCTGACACCCTCTTATTACCAGAAGTGAACTGGTTGATGATTTAAAGCCAGAACAAAAATAACTTTTCATCCTCATACATTTTAAGCTTAAGCCTGCATTTAAACCTTCTTGAATCTCATCTAACTGACAACCCCTACCCAGCAAATCACACCCCAACACATTCAAATCACGAGGACATTGTGTAGCATTAAAATCTAATCTAGATACACGCATACTTTGACCTCTAATAATATTGAGAAAAACATGGTCAGGGTGCAATAATTTTTCTATGCAACAAAGAACATTTATAGCAGTCCTTCTTAAATAAACTGGTAGTAAATGTTAAATCAGGTTCTCTGCACACTCTAACATCCAAAATCTTGATAGAAGAACAAGAGTGTTTAGCAGAGAACCTAAGGAAACCAGTAGGGCTATGGAAGAAAGCAACAAATGACTCCAATTCCATAGCGGTCCCGTCCCACAAAAGAATGACCCTCCACTATGCCCTATTGTGGATTCCCAGTATTCAAAGAGAAGTTATACAGCTCATTTTATTCATCAGAAACTTAAGGGTGAAGTGTATAAGGTTGCTCATATTTGTTGGGACTCATGGCAGTTTTTACCAAGTGTAATCAGTTGGCATTTTTGTCTGATGGGATTTTTCTTTTTTTTGATGTTAAGATTTGTTTAGTTGTATCCCACATGATATAGGCTTACACTGGTTTTCTGCAATTTTACTTGATTGATTACATATTAGGATAAAACTAATATGTTAAGCCATCTCATGGATTTAGTGTTAAAAAAACAATTTTATATATTTTGAAGGCTATTATTTTAAACAGTTATAAGGGGTAGCGATGGGGGCTGCAAGTGGACCACTTTATGGCAACATTATAATGTTTTTTTTGGGGACAACATTATGTTTTTTCTAGTTCTTATTTTACATCACTTCATATGCATGTTTGTTTCCTGGATGATATTTTTATTCTGTGGACTGGGTCTGTTAATGAGATACCATTATTCATAGAGTATATTAACAACATTACAAATTTTCATTTTACTCATAATGTGGGACATCATTCTATCACATATTTGGATGTATTATTATCTAAAAAGCAGGGTTTTCATAAGTTTAAGGCCCAAATTTTTAAGAAGGTCACATATTCTAATTGCTTTTTACATTTTAATAGTAACCATCCTTTCCATGTAAAGCATGCAGTTGTCAAAGAGCAGTTGGTTACAGCCACACGTATGGTTACGCAGTATGATGATTTTGTTGAAGAATGTAATCTACTTCAAGGAATGTTTTGGAACAGAGAATGTCCAGTTAAGTTGATTGAAATCATCCAGGAAGCAGTTATATATAAAGGACATACTGTTTTTTATGCTCCCTTATTAGATACTAATAGGATTCTTGCTAATAATGAGGTGATTATTACTGGTGGTGATCAGACTGTAGATTTTAATGAGTGTTCAGACCTTAACCTTAAGAATGTTAGATCTTGTTCTTTTATTTCTACTTTTAATTTGAATAGTACTGACATTTATGATATTATTGATAAAAATTGGAGTTTATTTGCTGCCGATAGGGAAATTATTGACCTAGTGGGGATTCACCCTATGTTTATATATAAAGTGGATGTAACCTGGAAATCATTTTTGAACAGCCAGTTAAAAAAAAAAAAAGTTAGTGGTAAAATGATTAAGTGTGGGCATGCCACCAATGCCAATATGTAAACTGTGTGTCAACAATTAAGATCGGAAATAAAAATATTTTTATTCCAGGCCGATTCTCATGCTATTCTCAAAGTGTTATATATATTGCTAAATCTGTTCTATGCCCCACGTTTTACATTAATAAAGCAAAGCAGAAATTATGTAAGCATATCTATGAACATGTGTATGAGATTAACAAAAAGAAAAATACTAATATGCTGTATAAACATATGGATAAATTTGCAAGACACAGTTTTACATTTGTAGTTACAGAACAGGTATTGAAGAATCCGAAAGGGGCAAGATGGAAGATAATGTTGGAACAGTGTGAACTGTGGTGGCAGATCTATTTGTATGTGACTATCCCCACCAGGTTTAAATGGCACAATTTCAATTGTTAGTGTTTTAGCAATGAAATCTTATGATAAATAAATTATAAGATGTATAAATGTTTTATTTTACTTGTCTGATATTATGTTATGTGTAATTCTGATGGGCATTTATGTACTTGGTACGGCTGCTTTAATCTGGACTAGTTATGATGTAACTTGTGAATGAGATTCACGTGATTTAGGGATATATAAGGCATCACATGATCATTTTCCATTTTCAGAAGACTTATAGTATTATCTGAATGAAAGCGATTATTTGTGTGTATTCTAATAAATTGTTCTCATCCCGGTTCAGTTTGCTGTTTTTGTTTTTTTGATCGAGGTATACATTATACATTTTGGTAATAGTTTTCAATGTTGTAGGTAACAAGAGGTCCAACAGGGCCGCACAACCATTAAGAATATGAGAAGAACAAGAGGATTTCCTTACTCTTTAGAGAATACAACATCAAAACCAACCTGTTCCATACCACAGCAAGTTAACAGCAATAAATGAGGCCTAAGATGCCTGCTTACATATAGCAGTGATGTCTCACAGGTTTGTGAGATTATTAAGAAGATCTGGTGCATACTAACAATGGATAACAAAATAAAGGACATAATGGGTGAAGTTCCAGGGTTTTGTTTTAAAAATAAAATGAATTTGAAGACACTTATCTGTTATATGGATGGGTTTCCATAAAAAAAAACAACCTTGAAGAATAGGACCTTTCCCTGCAGAAATTCCAGGGCATGTCCTTCAATTAACAGTAGTAATTATTTTAGACATCCTGTTACCAAAAGGTTATATCAGCAGAAAACCTATGCAGATTGCAACACCAAAAACATTATTTATGCAGCTACTTGCACCCTCTGTTATGGATATTATGTTGGTAAGACTAATCAGCAGTTCAACGATAGAATTCTGTGTCACCTCAGTGACATTAGACAAAGAAAGAACACCAGTGCTTTGTCTAAACATATCCAAGAGAATGTACAACACAAGTTTATATTTATGGCATTAGAATTACTACATGATAATCCTCAGGGTGGTGATTTATATAACACCAAATCCAGTAAGTAGGAACACTTCAGACCCAAATTTATGGGATGAAGTGTTCAATGAAGTTTTTGATAGACTTTCATCCAGAGGTTATGACAAGACCACACTTCAAAGTATTAAATGTAGGTTATCTAAAGGGAAGAGTTTTATGGGAGGTAGTCATTGAGATCAACCATCAGTGACTGAAGAACAAGAACAGATATTTTTTGTTTCTAGATATTCAGAGTTTTCAAGGATTGTTGAAAACATTTTCAAGCAATTGTGGCATGTAGTCTGTGATGATCTTGCCATTGGACATTTGTTTCCAAGGCATATTACTTTCTCCTACAGTAGGTATAAGAATTTGAAGGAGTTATTGAACAGAAGATTGGTACATTCGGTTGATATGAATGTTGGCATGCAGAGATGTGGTCACTGTTCGGTTTGTGATAAGGTCAGTAATTTGCATGGGAAGAAAATAAATGGTAGAAGGTATGTAGTTTTTGAGAAATTTGACTGCATGTCATCAGGGGTTGTATACATTTTTGGATGTGATTCTGCTATACCCTTAAGGTATATAGGACAAACTACCAGGAGGGTTAAGGTTCGTATTTTGGAACATTTAGGGGACATCAGAAGAAGTAATATGGAAAGTCCTGTGGCCTCCCATTTTGTATCTACACATAATAGTAATACTGGTGGATTTATCTTCAGTGTTCAAGCCAGATTTTCAGGTAGGAAATTTCAAAACTGAATTAAGTAGGTTGGACTGTAGAATGATTTTCAACTACCACACTTTACATCCTAGGGGGATGAATTTGGATGGTGGCTTCATAAATTGAATGTTTGTTTGTTTGGTTGCATTAAATGTATTCATATACTGATATATATTAATTTTAGTCATGCTGTTGCTTGGAGTTATTTACTCATTTAGTTCAGCACAATTAGTAATATTTAACATTTAATATTCATTAATTAGTTTAGTAGCATGAATTAAAAATGTTTGGGGTACATCAGTACCGTTTTAAGAGAATTCCTATGCATTTGTGCTTTAAATGTTTGAATTTACAAACAATTTATGGCTAATGAGCTAAGTGATGTGACTATATATATAGGATGTTTTAGTATGATTAATTGTTCCACTGAGGGCGAATTGCTGAGGTACCAGAATGTGAAATTAAATGGAAATATATTCATCCTAGTGTCTGATTTTCTTTCTTACTGGATTTGGTGTTTTTTCTGAGATTTGGTATCATGAATTTTGGATTTGCTGTTTTTCTATCATGGTGATTTATATAATAAAGGTTTTGGAGAGCTTATGGATTGCTGATTTGCAGACAGATCAGCTCCCTGGATTGAATGGGATGATTCCTTTGAAGCCACTGTTGAAAGGGAGGAGACTTCCTAGATAAAATTTTAAATTAAAATTTTAATAGGCTGCTTTTTGCTTCAAAGGGGAGGAAAATTGACAGTAATGCAGTATTTGATGAAAGGGGGGTGACCTCCTAGATGAAATTTAATTGGCTATTCTTTGCTTTATAGGGGAAGAGTAATTGCAGTAATGCAGGATGTGATGAAGGCTCTATGAGTTGAAAGCTTTTGTCCCTGGATTTATACCTGTGCATTTTTATGCCATTTTATTGTTTTATTAGTCAATAAATGATTCTCCGTGGTGGCCTAGCTCTGCCCTTTTCTAAATATTTTTGTTTGTTTGAGAAGCTTTTAGCGATCTGGAGTTTTTCTATATTTCTACAGTCTGGCTACACATCTGGTCAATACATATGTTGTGTTCTTAATACAGAAAGTTGTTTGCAATTAACAGCTGTCCATAACTATACTGCATCCATATTGCATATTTTGGTGGGTGTATAGCAAAAGGAATCACTGCAAGTTTATTTAGAATGTATATTCACACAAACACACATACACATGTGCACACGCGCGCGCTCACACACACACACACACACACACACACACACGCAGACAGAAATCCATGCCTCTGCACCACTCAATTCAGTAATATATATAAATATATGTGTGTGTGTGCGTGTGTGTCTTTACAAATATAATACAAGCAAAGCCGCCATACACTGCATTAGTGCATTATCCCTAAATCAGTATTGTCAATGTTACAATTCACAGGTATATTACACACAGACTCTCTTTGTTATATTGCCCTTTAAATATTCCCGGAACATTACATTGCCCCTTCAATTACACTGAACACTCAGAACAGCTCAGTGTAAGACCTTCCTGAATCCCAGTATTGATCTGAAAACTCACGTAGTTTGAAAAAAGAAACAGAAATAATGGCATCTATTTTGATATTTTAGTTTCATTATCTACTCAGTTTTTCTTTAGAGCCATACCCATAAAATAACAAAAATAAAGACATTAGTAATGCTCTACATACACCAACAAATCATTCTGGGCAATTACAAACACTTATATCATGGTATAACTAGTAAATTATCACAGATGTTCATTTTTAATGTAGTTTTCCACCTGTAAAACATAGCTGATGACTTGTCTTAATATGATGCAAGACAGGTGTGAGTGGAGCTGGTTTTTGAAAGTGGAATGGTTGTAGGTGGTTCTAATGTGAGGAGGAAAGGAATTCCATGGTCATGCTAGGGAGAAAGATAGTAGAAGTATCCCTGGGGTACGTATAGGTTTGTATACTTCCAAGAAGTTCTGATTGTTGGACCTAAGTAGTCTATTGTTTTGATGCATTTTGAGGCTGGAGGAGAGTGTGGGACAATTTGAGGGTTTGAAGATGAGTTTATGAGCAGAGGAGAGTTGAATGTTGGAGAGATAGTTAGGGAGTTCCAACCAATTCAAGGAGTGGAGAGCCTTACAGTGGTGGGCGGAGGATTTGGATCTGGTGGCAAACTAAGCAATCTTATTGTAAAGAGTTTAGACTTTTGAGAGGAGTGAAGATTGGTAAGGAGGGGGCACCATACAAAAGAGAGGGAATGAGATAGGTAGTAGAGAGAATGTGTTTGGTTGAGGGAGTAAAATAGTGAATGTGGTGATATGACATACCCAGTTTTTGATGTGTTTTCTTAATATTAGTTTGTAGGTGGATATTGAACTTTAGATGATCATCAATAAGGACTCCTAGAAGTTTTGTGTGGGGACCTATTTCAATTGGAGTCAAGATTTGGCTAATAATACAGAAAGAGTTCTTATAAATTTTGGTGGATTTAGAAGGGGTAAATATCATGATCTTGGATTTTGAAGGGTTGAGAGCAAGGTGATTTTTCAGCATCAAAGACTTGGTGCAAGTGAAAGCATCTTGAGTTAAAGTCATGAATTTAGAGAGGGATTTGGCAGAACATATAATGGTAGAATCATCAGTGTATTGGACCAGTTTAGAATTTGGAAAACAGTGATGAAAGTCACTAATGAAGATGTTGAATAATAAAGGACCTAATATAGAGCCTTGTGGGATGCCTGTGACAGCATGAAGAAAGGAGGAGGTAGAATTTTTCCATTTGATGGCTTGTTGTCTATTAGAAAGGTAACTGGAAAAACCAGTTGATGGAGGAGGAGGAAAGATTGAGATGAGAGAGCTTGGACAGGAGAAGGTTATGTAAAACAGTATCAAAGGCTTTGGATAAATCTAGAAGAAGAGTAGAGACTATGTTGCCTGAATTGTGAGCGTGGTTAATGGTTTCAAGAAAGAAGAGGAGACCTGTGGTAGTGCTGTGTCCAGGTTTAAAACCATGTTGTGTAGGGGTCAGTAGTTGATTATCTAATAGATAGGGTAGGAGCTGTAGGTGGATGCATTTTTCAAGAATTTTAGGAATTGGAGTTAGGATGGCTATTGGACTGAAATTAGAGATTTCAGCATTGTTACCTTCTTTGTGGAGAGAATAATGAAGGCTTTTTACAGAGGAGGGGAACGTAAGATTCTTGAATGGAACGGTTTATTAGGATGGAGATGGGAAAAGCGATGCCATTGGCAGCTAGCTTGAGGAAGCTAGATGGAAGTAAGTCTGGGGCATTTGAGCATGGTTTTAATTGTTGTAGAAGTTTTTTATGGTAGTAATGGGAATAGGTTTGATAGTGAAAGGGGGTGATGAGAAGAGACAGAGTTAGAGAGGGTTGAGTTTGTGGATGGGAATGGGGTCTTGCCTGACATATTATTAGGAAAAGATGTGGTGAGCTTAGCTATCAAGTCTATAAAGAAGGAAATAAATGGTGTAGCCAAGGCAAGGTCAGAAGTATCAGGATCTGGGCAGGGGTTATCTTTTTTACCAGGATGGAGTAGGGCAGAGATACTGTTCCATAACTTTTTGGGGTTCACTTTGTGATTGTTCTGTAATGTGAGTAATAGGATTTTCTGTCTGTGGCAATTTGTTTTTTTTTTTTCTTCCTATTATGAGGTAGTCTGTACTCAGCTAAGGAGCTGGGAGTTTGATATTTTTGGCATTGTTTTCATGTTTTATCATGGCATGAGGGAGATAGTCTCTTTAGTGAGCCATGGGACAGTTTGGGATTTGACCTGTTAGATTAGTGGCAAATGAATACTATGATCAAAAATGACATATACCATAAAAATTCTATATTTGTTCCAATACTCAGGTAATCCAAATTCAGAATTTGCCAGTATTTTTCTTGTAAAGATTGAAAATCAGGGTCGCTGCTCATTAACATTCACCACCTATGGCTTTGCAAATACCTTGTTTATGAAACTGGGGATGCTTATGCCTAGAACCTTTAACAATTCTGACACTATTTCACTCTCTACAATATTTATATAATTTGTATAACATTTAATGTTTTTCTGTCCTAATTATGATAGTCAGACAATGTGAAGTTATGCTTTGCACTTCAGAAGCATTGACCTACGTGATGTTTATAGCTGTCTAAAAAGAATTTCAGTATTCATATTCTGAATAAAAATAAATTATACCAAGCTGTTAAGTGTGATTACAGTATAAGAAGTGCAAGAAGAAGTTACAATTTTGTTACTTTTAATTATTTCTTTTTAGAATTTAAACAGCTGCGACTTGCTGGTGGTAGTCATAGCTGTAAAGGAAGACTGGAAGTATTTCACAATGGGACATGGGGCACTGTTTGTTCCAATGGTTTAAATCGGCAGTCTCCCACAATGAATATTGTTTGCCAGCAGTTAGCTTGTGGAAATATTAGCGACTTTCAAAATCTTCCTGTCTTTGGAAAAAGTTCGAATCCTAAGTCTGTTGACCATGTTCAGTGCCTAAAGGATCACACATCTCTCTGGCAATGCCGTTCATCATTCTGGGATTATAATCCCTGCGATGAAGAGGAGGAAGTCCACCTAACTTGCTCAGGTAATATAAGGAACACTGGCTACTCTGTAGTATGTGTGTGTGTGTGTGTGTGTGTGTGTGTGTGTGTGTGTGTGTGTGTGTGTGTGTGTGTGTGCGTGCGTGTGCGTATGTGTGTGTGTGTGTGTGTGTGTGTGTGTGTGTGTGTGTGTGTGTGTGTGTGTGTGTGTGTGTGTGTGCGAACACATGTTTTTAATGCTTTAAAACTCTTTTATTTATTTATTGATTGATGCATGTGTGTGTGTGCATGTGTGTATGTACTTGCATTTTCATTATGATGCTTTAAAACTATTTTATTTATTTATTAATTAATTGATTTATTTATTTTACACAGAAGAACAGGAAAGACCTAATGGAAAACTTAATGTATTGCCCTGTGCCAACAAATCACTGGGGATGGACTGCACAGGTAAATTTATTGTTGTTGCATAGTCATCTCTTTGTTATCAAGACTATTTCAATAATATTTAGAAACCCTTGCTTTCTGCTCTTAAACATTTTTCTTGATTTCATTTAGCAAGTTGTCGGTTTGTTTCACATGACTGCATTTAATGAAATCAACTTTAAAAATAGTGTAATATGACATTGTACTTACTGAATGGTGTATTTTTATTACATTTTTGCATAAATATTAGCATATGAAAGTAGAATCAAAATGCAGCTATGGAAAAGGACTACAGAATTATGGAATATCATTGCAGGAGGCTATATCAACAACACATTCCTTTTCACATATCGTTTTTGTGAAAAGAATAATGAAGTGCATTAAACAGATTACAAAGCCATTAACACTTGGTATCAGAGCACCCTGTTCCAGTGATTTTACATTCCTGCGCTAAATTTGTTTATTGGCTGAACGTATCACTGCTTGCACTCATAAAGTAATCCCATCTGCTTGCTACTACACTTCCTTTTTCTGTTCTGATTCTGCCCCCAGTTTTTATTTAGGAGGGAACTACTCTTCACTAGCTCTTTATCTGATTGGCCTGAAGGTTTATCTTTACAAAAGTCTTTCGTCTTGCTGGTATTAATGACTTAACTTCGTAGATACTGCTCATGTGTGCCTGTCTGTTACCTGTGGCTGTCTATCTGCAAAGCTGGACTGCTTCTAAGACCATTTGGATTACTAAATTGATTTAAGCATGTTTTTTTTTTTCTTTTGCTCTGTTTCCATGATATTTTACATTCCTGTGCTGCATTTATTTATTGGTTGAATTTATCACTGCTTGAACTCGTAAAGTAATCCCATGTACTTGTTACTGCACTTTCTTTTTCTATTCTGATTCTGTCGCCATTCTCACCCAACTGTTGTTCTATTATTAAAACTTGGTGGCTTTTGAGTTGCCCACCTCTACTATAAATTTGATATTAGACACTCCTCCCAGTCTCATCACATTAGTTCATTCTACTGAGTACAGTGAGATCACTTGAGAAGGCCCACCCCCTCATTTTTTTAACCTTGAATTCTCTTCTGTTTCCTCCCTTTCTACTTAACAGAAAAAAAAACACTTTTCAGGTGCTTTTACTGTATTTGCATTTCTTCCTACTTTATTACTTATTACTTTATTTTGCTTATGTTACTTGCTCTTAACAGTGTTCAATTGCATTTATTCTGCTGCATTGATTACTGCTTATTAGTAGCCTGATTAAAAAATACACTTTATTTAATTGATTTTATTGTATTTGTGTTTCTTCATATTTAACTACCCTATTTTTACTTTTGTTGCTTGTTCTTATAGTGTTCAATTGCATTTATTCTACTGCTTTTATTACTGTCTGTCAGTTGCCTGATGATTTTTGCAATTGTTACCCTAAGTCTCTCAGTTTTGGTTGAAGGACTTGGGATACAGGCCAGTTATTTTGCATTAAGAAGGTTTGCAGTCTACACTCTTGTGGGAGGAGAGGGTGGCCTCTGCCTTTCTGAGCTGGGAATTGCTGGTAAAGGCTTGTTGTGCCTGTTAGTCTGTGTCTTTATTCTGATTTAAGCTCTTGAGTTCCAAACCAGTTTTTTTACATTGGGAGGATTCATGGTCTAAACTCTTGTGGCAGGTGAGGATAGCTTATACCCTTCAAAGGTGTAAATTGCTGGTTTAAGGCCTACTGTGTCTGTCTTCTGAAGTGTCTTTATTTTGGCTTAAGTACCTGAGCTCTAAAACCAGTTGTTTTACATTAGGAAGGTTTGTGGGCTAGATTCTTATGGCAGGAGAGTGGGGCCTACCCACTTCTAAACTGGGAATTGGTGGTGAATTGCTACTTTATTTAAACTATATTTTTTGCTGTTGTGACTGTGATTTTATGCAGTGTGAATTTCTTGTACATCTGCATTTTATAACCTAGGCTAGATTTAGACTTGCTGAATCTAGACTGTTTGATATCACTTCAGCAGTAAAACCAGCTCTTCACTGAGATACTGAATGATCTGAGTCATCTGTTGCTTTCAACTAAATATAAGTGCCTGGTTTTGATCTTATATCATGTGTTTAGTTTGCATTTGCATTTTACTGTCTGCTTGAATTGTCTGAACTGTTTTTTTTTTTGCCACATTCTACTGTATACTGTACTAGTTCAGCTGTAGCATAGCCCAATTCCAGGTTTGCTGTCTCTGTGTCTGTTTTGCAATTTATCAGCATCAAATTCAAGCTATCCGTGTAGGCAAAAGCCCTTCTGCACCCTTGTGAGAGGAGAGTGCTGCCTGGGTTCCATCTTATTGAGGGTGATTGGAACAGTACTCGCAGAGAGAGTCTTTATTGGCTAGTTTGAGTTAAAAGGGTTATCTCCTGTTTAGTTAAAGGCCTGCATTTGCACTTGCCTGTGTGTATAGCATACTATCATGCATGGCCTTATAGCAGTGGTCACTGCTGGTGGCTTAGACGCAAACGTTTTGCTTGTTAAATTTTCCCTTAGCATTTAACTTCTGGTCATCCAGAGGTTTTTCACAGCCCTACTCTACAATCAGGAGAAGCACTAAGCCTAACCTCACAGGTACCAACACACCTTTCACTCAATAGCCATTCCTAAGTGTGACCTCTTTTCCTGACCATATAATTTACCTAACACTATAGACGAACAATTTCCCACAGTTTCCCCAGCCAGCTTGGTCGACATGGGCATCTTGAGGCAGTGTAGCAACTGCCTCATGTTCACTGACAATCCACTATTCCTAGTCCACACAAACTCAACATGTGAGAGATGCAACTATATTAAGAACCTTGAATCCATGCTCTCTCACACACCAGTTAATACATATGACAGTAAGTAGGTTGTCAGCATGCACACCTCATCTCCTACTCCACCCAAACCCACATCACACATATTACAAATATAGAGGTCCTCACCAGAAACATACCTAAACACCCAGAGACCTCCAAAACACAAGCACTCTACAAGTAATACTTCCTCTGCAGAATACAATACACATAATAGCTCATGTACCAGTGTGTCACCTGTCAAGTCCATAAGGTAAACCACAAAAGCAAACATATTAGTTATAGGTGATTCCATTGTGAGATACACAGATATCTTTCTCACCAGGGGGTCTATATTAGATCTTCTAATGCTTAGGTTGTTAAATGCCATTTCTTCAACACCTAAACGTTGAAGTCAAATAAACGCGACGGGCCAATAACAGAAATTTTTTCCCTGGGAAAACATTTGCTTGGCCGTCATCAGGCATTTGCCCTTTTCCTCGATATAGAGCGATCTCAGAGTTGGAATATTTAGTTGGGGGTGTGGGAGGCAGAGCCTCCCATGTCAGGGGTTGTGGGGGTGAATCCCCCCACTCGATTAGGGTTTTAGAGTTTGTTCTTTTGTTGGCCACGCAAAATTTTTTCCCTGGGAAAACATTTGCATAATTGGCCTGTCGTGTTTATTATACTTCGATGTTTAGGTGTCGACATTTCGGCATTCAACAACCTAAGCGTTCGAAGATCTAATATAGATCCTCACCAGGCTGGACAAGGAAAAGGTCACAGTCAACTGTCTGTCAGGTGCCAGGATTTGCCATATCACACATGCACTGAAATCTCCCAATAGCAGGTACTGTTATGACTCTGTCATAGTCCATGTTGGTGTGAACGACTTGAAATGTACTTCTCTGGACTATATGAAGAGAGACATGACTGAGCTCTTGGACTATGTGTTTCAGACAGGTATGTCCCTAGCCTTAAGCAGCATTTTACCTTCACCTTGGATGATGTCTCAATACAAAGAGAAAATCATTGATTTCAGTAATTGGCTTTGTTTCTGGTGGATCCAGTATCTGTCATTCTGAGATGACATGATCAACAGACCTCAATGCTTTTCCAAAGATGGTCTTCATCTGTCATCCCTAGGATTTCGGCCACTGGCTAAGGTTCTTGCCACCCCCATAGTGCCTTTTTTATGCAGTGTCTCAAGGGGAAAATTCCTGATGTTAAAATCACATTTATAAATGACCTCAAGGTTATGCTGCTAAATGCTAGGAGTCTTAACACAAAACTACACTGGAAGCAGTCCTCAGCTTGGATGATGCAGAGATTTGTGCAGTCATAGAGACCTGGTTCAATGCTGTGGAGACCACCTCAGCCATATCAGGTAACACCTCTTTCCAGAAGTTCAGACCATAGACTTAAGGTGTGAAAACAAAAGGAGGCAGTGTATTAATTTTCATTAAAGATAAATACACCTTCAGAATGGTCATACAGCATGCTTTTCAGAAGATACTTCAGGTGCAACTAACTGTTGATAGGACACCTTTTCAAGTCATTGCCAGCTACAGGACTCTCTCCATGAATCAGGACACCCACTCTGCCTATTTGGATCTACTTGAGTCCATCAAGATGCATCTGAACACCATGGTTTTAACTACACATCCATTGACTGGGTAAATTACTCATGCTCAGACTCACTTGCCCAAAGATTCCTTGACTTCGTTAACTCCAATGTCCTGGACCAGCTGGTTGACACCCCTACAAGTGGTGAAACATCCTGGATCTGGTGCTTATCAATATGGGGGACCACTGTAGCACCCCACCCCCGTAAGGTCTTCCCTGGTGAGATCTGACCACAAATCAGTCTCATTTGAAGTATATGTCACACCTGACCCCTCTAACAGTAACTAAACTAAAATAATTTCTCCAAATCAGATTATAACATCTTACAGGATGGTATAAATAACTTCTCTGCACCTCTCCCCTCAGATGGAACTGGCAACTATGCTAGGTTTTACACCAATACTTTATACAAACACCTGTATAACTGCATTGACTACGCCGTACTTGATAGGACCAAAACAAGCTCCTCAAGAAAGAGGAAACATGCCTGGTAGACAACTGCCATTAATAGGCTTTACAATAAGAGGAAGAAATTGCTATATAAGTATAAGAGGAGCAAGTCCTAAACTGGAAACACTCCCTCATCAGCTTAAACAAATGAATAAGATTTCTTGTGAAGTCCTCCAATGCAAACTATGAATCCATATTAACTTCCTCAAGTAAAGACAGCCATATGGTACTCTTTAGTTACATCTGCAACCTAAAAGGAAACGCCCAGATTTGTACCAGTTGGTGGTTAATGATACAACATATACTGAGCCTGTTGACATAGCTAACCTGTTGGCTGACAGGTTCTGTGAAAACTTCACAGTCCTGTCCCCACCACACGTACCCCATGACATCCCTGCCACCTGTCCCCTACCTTGCATCGCTAAACAGCAGGTCATTGATGACTTCTCTAAGGCCAGGACCACAGCATCTATGGGACCTGATAACATCCCAGGCTGCGTCCTACATGGGCTCCAACAAGAATTAGCAACAGCATTGGATACTCTTTTCAATCATTGTCTAAGCACTGGCTTCATACCTCTCAACCTCTTAGAGCAAGAAATCTGGACAAATCAGTCAATAATGGGGGCATAAAGGCACAAAAGCAGGGATGCTTTTTAAATATTGCTCTTACAAACTTAGAAAATTGATAGAATTGCAGGTTTTTTCTTCAGCATGAATTTTTTGAGTAGTATGAAGTCTAAAAGTTAAATGTCTGTCATTAATTTCTGACTTTAACCCTCAATAATTTCCCAATGGTTTGCTCGAAAACCACAATTTTATGTGAAACAGACCAAAAATATGGGGCAAAAATCTCTACATTCTGTAAAAATCTGTACAGTTGAAAGGTATGACTGGCTTCATCCCAGCTAAATGTAAAATGGCCACTGTTATTCCCTTGCACAAAGGTAGTGCTTCTACTGACCCCAGGAACTATAAACCTATTAGCTTGACTAGCCTTATCTGCAAGGCCATGGAGAGCATCAGCATAGACCTCATCAACAAAGATATAGATAATCTCCAGACACTTGACCCTACTCAGTTTTGATTTGTTAAAGGGAGACCATGCCTGTTAAACATGGTGGATTTCTTTGAGACAGTCACCAAGGCCCTGGATGAGGAGAAATCTCTGTATACAGCCTACCTACACTTAGCCAAAGCATTTGACACTACCTCCTATGCAGGCATCATTGGCAAGCTCACTCAGCTATGTATCAACCCTTATATCATTAGGTGGGTCTCTGACTGGCTCACTGATAGAACCCATATAGTCAAAATAGGGGATTCCACCTCCAACAGGAGACCTGTAACCAGTGATGTTCCACAGGGATCAGTCCTGGGACCTCTATTGTTTGGAATCTATTTTTCCGAAGTACAAGCAAAAACTAAAGATGTGTGGTTGGCAAGGTTTGCTGATGACTGCAAACTGGGAATGGTCATACAATCTACAAATGATGTCAACATCCTACAAGAGGGTCATACACAAAGAAATGATTAATGCCAAAGTCATGGCCTTAAACTCAATGCAAAAAACTGTATTATCATCCCTTTCGGTAAGATTGATGTTCCTGTTAACTACCACATCAGTAGCAACATCTTAAGTACATGCTCAGTGGTGAGAGACCTGGGCACACAGGTTGACAGTAATCTCACCTTTAACCACCACATTTCCACAGTGGTAAGAAGGGCATTCTATATTGTTCATCTCATGAGAAAAGGCATTGCTTCCAGAAAAAAAAGACGTTATAACATCCCTGTACTCTTCTCTCATCAGGCCAATAATTGAGTACAACTCCCTTTTTGGTATGTACCTTTCCAAGCACCTGCAGCAACTGGAGAACCACAAAGACTCCTCACAAAGAAAATTCAAGGTCTTCAACATCTGTCTTTTTAATTTCTCCAAGTCTTTTGGGTTTCTAATACCATGACGGGAATGGACCCCATTTCTAAGTCAAAGTACAGTTAAAGTTCATGAAATTAGTATTGCTTCACTCTTTGATGTCAGCCAGTAGTGCTCTTCACAGCACCCACAATGTACCCAGTTATGGCTCCTTTTAAAATTTGTATGGGGTTACATGGATCGGTAACATATTTGAATATGATTGTAAATATTTTTTTATAAGACCCATTGCTCCTACTACTACTATCGGAACTGTCTGGGTATCTTTCTTCCACATGGCTCTCATTTCTGTCTGCAGATCCCAGTATTTTATGACTTTGTGTCTCTCTGTATGCAAGACACTGTAGACACTGGGTGTGACAATTTCAATAATCAATGCTACTTTTGTGTTCTGTCCTATGTGATCATCTGAAATCACTGTCACTACATTCTGTTTCATACAGACTACACAGAGGTGATCTCTGCCTTACATACAAGGCAATCTCTGATCCTGTTTTATTGGAAATGCTACATCTTTGCTAGTCAAATGGTACACAGGTTACTCACTCTAAAGACCTTAACATGTTATGTGACATTAATAGAACCTGATTTAGGGACAGATGTGTCTCCCAGAGGTTACCACACCTTTGGAACAGACTCGCACTTCATGTCAAACAGAACACCTCATTGGCCCTCTTCAAATGCAATCTTGATGATTGGATAGGTAACTGTAAATTCATCCTAGGGGTTCTACCTGTGTCCCTCTTGGATAGGGGCAGTAGGTGCTGATCATGTTAATAAAGGTAGAACTTGGCTAGGCTTTTAATGGCCCTAGGGCCATTAGCCTAGTAATGTCCTATGATCCTATGACCTTATGCTGTGAGTCAGTGAATGTCTTTGTAAGATGTCATTTGATTGAGAGGCCATATGTGCTGACACTCAGTTAAAAAGAAATGCTGAGTTGTCAAAAACTGACTAGTTGATGTTGAGTAGGAATATGGTTGAGACAGTATCTGGATAGTCCAAGGAGAAACAAATGCACAATGAGTGTACCCTTACCGCCTAGCACATGCATATATGAGGGATGAGTTCAACATTCATATCTAGAAAAAAATTCTCTAATATACATGGGGAAGGTCAGAGATGTGAAATGTGTGCAGACCCTGACAAAGAGCTTAGTAGCTTTAGAAGTGTTATAGAATTGTAGACAGATGATAATTAGCTTTTTTTTTTCCCCAGATCAGTTACCCAATGACCAGTAGTGGGGAAGCTAATATTTTGAACAAAAGAGGCCTTCATTGCAATGATGGCTGGTGCTAAGATCTCCAGATTTCTTAGCAAGGTACTGCTATGCCAGGAAGGAAGTAGCTATGTTAGTCAGTGAAGAAAAACGTTGGGATTGAGAGCAGTTAGGCAAAACAATGTCAAATGACTTAAATTATGCATATTGGTGAGTCAGAATGAGGGTGGGGATATTGGCAAGACTGTTTCTGTTTTTTTCAAAGAGTAGAGAAGAATTGACCTCAACTATAGACATTGTCCAAAGGTGGAGAGGAGAATCTGATGAGCTCCTGCAAGTCTACAAGAATGGAGAAGATCTAGGCAGAAATGTTGAAATCACTTGTTATAGATGGGATATCTTGATTAACACACTCTTTCACTGTTGTGTAGAAATCAGCCTCAGTGACTCTGGATTTGAAAAGTGTGGGATTAAATATCATTTTCAAATAATAAGGCAGGAATGTATGTATTCTTGCTGTATCACAGTTACTAATCAGCATTATTGTGCAAGCCTACTACTAGCTGCAGGAAAGAAGTTTTCTCTTATATCTGAGCTGCTGATTCAGGAACAGCATAGTGTTGTCTGCTCTGGACATGAATCAGTTTTGGCATAAGTACTGGAGGGTTTGTAGGAGTATGTGCAGCCCAGGAGAAGCATATAATCACATACCCTATAACGTCCTTTATGATATGCTATAATGGTACAGGGGGTGATGAGATGGCACAGTGAGTAGCACTGCATTTCAAAAAAAGCTATTCTGTAGTTTGGTTCTTGGCTGGAGTGTTTTCTGTTTGGAGTCTGCATTTTTTCCATGAGTTCATTTCTGCTTTGCCTCAATACTTTGGTTTCCACCCACAATCTAATGACATTTGGTAGGTGAATCAGTGGCTGTAAAATGCCTGTTAATAAGAATGATCTGTGTGTGTGTGTGTGTGTGTGTGTGTGTGTGTGTGTGTGTGTGTGTGTGTGTGTGTGTGTGTGTGTGAGTGTGTGAGTGATTGTGATACAGAAGGCTGTGGACTCATTGGATCACTACAGGGATGGATTACAATCCTGTATCCCAGGACTGCTGCTGTATGCCATTTTCTTTAAAAAAGCATAGTAAATCCACAGATTTAACAAACTCACAAAGTCCATTTCATGTTTTTTTAAACAAAATACTGGAGTTTGTACAGTGTTTCCCAAACTACAGGCCAATCAGTTTGATTTCCGGATAGTCCGAAAAAAAAAAACGGACAGGTGGCAACGCTACTTGTACTTATATTGAAAAAGCGCATTATGCCTCTCATAGGTTCATAAGTTGTTACTAGGCTGTCAGCCCTAGGGCCTATGCAAGCCTAGCCATAACAATTCCCTGGATATTTCTTCCCACAATATTTACTTCTCTGGACCCCTGTCTAGCAAGGTGACTGACATGATCCCCGAGGTGAATTTCCTATCTCCCATCCAATCATCAAGGTTCCTTTTGAAGAGGGCCAATGAGGCGCTCTGCTTGACATGTATGGGCAGTCTATTCCAGAGTATGGGGAGTCTCTGGGTCAGGAACCTATCCCTCCAGCATGTTTTGTCCATTGTGATGACAAGGTTTAGATCACTGGAGTGTGTGGCTCTGAGGGATTGGGATTTCTTTAAGTGGATCATGTCCAACAGCTCAGGGTTTGACATGGCCTTGTATGTTAAGCAGAGATTACCTCTGAGTAAACGATATGCCACAGAGTATAGCTGGAGTTTTTTTAGACGGTCAGCATATGGCAACTGCTTTAGGCCTGTGATTCTTTTAGTGTGGTATTTCTGTGGCCTTTCCAGCTGTTGCAGATGTCTTGTGAGGCACATACCAAATGGGGCATTATACTCTATAATGGGTCTAATGCGGGCAAGGTTCAAAGGATAAAACCACCACCGTAACAGATACAAGCATGCAAAATCTGAAGGTAATGCTACTCAATGCTAGAAGTCTAAACCTCAAAATGCACTCTCTCGAGGCACTTCTAAAAATGGAGAACATTGATATCTGTGCAGTAACTGAGACCTGGTTCAAGGCTCCAGAGAGCATTCCTGCAATACCAGGCTACAATTCTTGCAACGCTTTTCAGCCACAAAACCACGACCAAAACACTAAAGGTGGAGGAGTGTCCATAATCACCAAGGATATTCACACATCCAGGCTAGTTGCCCAATACAATGCATCTGAAATTCTCCAGGTGCAACTAACACTAGGTAAGACTGCAATCCAAATTGTAGCTTGCTACAGATCCCTCACCATGCCCCCATTTTCACTACACCTTTCTAAACATACTGGAAAATATTAAGATACATCCAAACCCCTAATACTGGGTGATTTCAACTACCCTGCCATTAATTGGGACAACTACTCGTGTACCAACTTCTTTTCCCAACGGTTCTTGGAATTCATAAATTCCAATGCCCTGGAACAACTAATCCATTGTCCCACCAGGGGCTCCAATATCCTAGACCTGGTCATTACCAACATGGGAGATAGATGCTCCACACCTGTGGTCAACCCCTCTTTGGTCAGGTCTGACCATAAGCAAATCACCCTTGACATCCACATCCCACACCCACCCCCCAGTAAGGAAACCTCCTTAAAAAACTTCTCCAAAGCCAACTTCATGCTACTGAAGTCAGAAGTGACAAACTTCACAACACCCACACAGACGGGATCTGGAAGTTCAACTGCAGAATCCTACACTAAGGCATTGTACGAGCACATCCACTTGTGCATGAATTGGGACATCCCAAATAAAACCAAGATGCTTTTCTCCAAAAAAAGGATTCCAAACTGGTGGTCCCCTGCTATAAACAAACTATACAACAGAAGGAAGAAACTTTTGCAGAAAAGAAGAAGATCCCAGGATGCAAAAAATTCCCCCACCAGCCTCAGTAAGAAGCTGAGATCCCTCATAAAATCCTCAAAAACTAGTTACAAAAATAAAATTGCCAAAGATTCCAAAGACAACCACAAGGCATTCTATAGTTATGTCAAGAATCTAAATGGCAATGCTCAGATCTGCTCTGAGCTACAACAGAATGGCATTAAATATACTGATCCCAAGGATATTGCCAATATCCTGGCAGATCAATTTAGTGCCAGCTTCACCCCCCTCTCACCCCCTAAAGGACCCATCTCAATACCAAACGATAGCCAAATTCCGATAATCACGGCAACACAGGTAGAAACCGCACTGTCTAATGCTAAGAATACAGCATCTATGGGACCAGATGACATCCCAGGCTGTGTACTACATGAACTACAAAATGAAATGGCACCTCACCTAAGTGTCATGTTTAATCATAGCCTCACCTCAGGCTTCATGCCTACTAAGTGGCGCACAGCTACAATTATCCAGCTCTACAAGGGAGGATCCACCTTGGATCCCGGGAACTACCGTCCCATCAGTCTGACAAGCCTGATCTCCAAGGGCATGGAACGCATTATCATGGAACTAATAAACAAAGACATTGGCAACATTCAAACACTGGACCCCACCCAGTTTGGGTTTGTGAAGGGCTAATCTTGTCTCCTGAATCTGATTGACTTCTTCAAATCAGTCTCCAGAGCTGTGGACTAGGGAAAGGCGGTCCACACAGCCTATGTGGACTTCGCCAAGGCCTTCAACACCATCCCCCACTCTGGAATCATAGATAAACTTACTAAGCTGGGCATAAATCCCTATGTCACTCAATGGGTTGCCAACTGGCTTACTGTCAGAATCCAGACTGTAAAAGTAGCCGACTCCAAATCCAGCTCCAGACAAGTGAGAAGTGGAGTACCTCAGGGTTCAGTCCTGGGACCACTCTTGTTTGGCATCTACTTCTCTGAAGTACAGGCCAACACTAAGGGACTCTGGCTAACAAAGTTCACAGATGACTGCAAACTGGGAGCCATTATTGAATCCCCAAATGATGTGGATATTCTACAAAAGGGCCTTACAGAAACAGATGCCTGATGCTAGAGCCATGGGCTCAAGCTTAATGCCAAGAAATGTATAGTTATCCCCTTTGGAAAAAAACATGTACCCATGAATTACTTCATAGGTGGCAGGACAATAAACATTGAAAGTGTGATGAGACACTTAGGGACACAGGTGGACAGTGGTCTCACTTTCGATAACCACATCACCACAACACTCAGGAAATCCTTCTATGTGGCACACCTCATCACTAAGGGCTTTTCATCCAGAAAAAAGGAGGTCATTGTCCCACTGTCATGGACTGTTCTACTAATTTACCTGATCTGAATTCATTATGTAGTTAGCTGTTGGATAAATTGGTATATTTTTACACTGTAGCAAACATTTGTTTTTATATTAAGAGGTCAGTGGATTTTTCCATCTAGTGCATTGAGGGGTAGCCTGGTCTGTTTAATTTGGGGAAACACTTAAGATTGCTGCATGTAATTGTATTGCCTGGAGGGCTTATTAATCAGTTTGTCTTGTTTTTAGTGCCCTTAGAAATTCTGCAGAATTGAGTGGTTCTTGGTTTTTTCATACAAAGCAAAGTACTTCTGTTGAATAATCTCACTTTTATAATCTGTTTAAAGTGCACTGCTGTAGCCATCTCTTTAAGTTTGTTAGTGGTAGCATTTCAATATCTTTTACATTTGTTTGTGGTAGCATATCATTTTGGACATTTCTTTACTGTGCGTTTACATTAGGAGGACTGGGATTATTCATCTGGTGGCAGTAGGTGTTTACCTGGTCTATCTGAGCTGGGAAACACACAAAAGGGATCAAAGTATTTGTTGTGCTTCTTTTATATACTGTGACTGTACTTTAGCAGTTTCTTATGCTATTTGCTGTTATATTTGCACTTTATAGCAAAAAAGAAAAAAATGTACTGTCTGTTGCTACTCTAAATAGTTAATTGCACTGTACTGCATTGTATCTGTTAGTTGTAGGCTGTTGTAGGTAGTTTGTGTTTTCTTGTTACACTTGGCCTCCAAAATAGCTATTATACATTAAGAAGGTGTTTTTCTACACCCTTGTGACAGAAGTATACTGATCTAACCTGTTTGAGTTGAGGATTGCTGGTGAAAGGCATATTGTGTGATTTCCAAATTGGTAGTTAGCTTAAAACTTGTTTCTCTCTGCTCGTATTTAAGCCTCATGTTTACGGGGTGCTGCTCTTTGCTTAGCAGCAGTTAGCAGTGCTGTGTATAGATGCAAAAGCCTAGAAACTCAGTTTTTCCCTAAACAGCTGTCAGTTAAACCCTTCCAAGCTTCTCTGCTGCTTTAACAGCAACTCAGTTACACACTGAGCAGTTTTGCCTCATTAATCAACCTTAGCCTACACAAAGTATAGGTCCTTCTTGTACTCTCAGTGCTACCAGCACAACGCTGTCAAATTAACCCAGTCCCTTCCCTAATAAAACATAAAGTAATAGCCTGCTATCATGAATGGGCAAATTCCCATCAACTTTCTGTCCAGCCTGATTGACATGGGAATTCTGATGCAATGTAGCCATTGTCTCATGTATACTGACAACCACTTACTCCTGAAACAAATACTTTATGTGAGAGATGTAATCACACTATGAAATTGGAGGCAAGACTCTCACATAAGGACAAATCGAATGCCAAACAGGTTGTTAGCACACACACACACATCCCACACAAAATAAGGGCATAGCACATAAATGCACAAATGTGGTACTCATTAGTAACTTACCAAAAGATCAGAGGCCTCCCAAATGGAAACTACTTACACACACACACACACACACACACACACACACACACACACACACACACACGCACACACACACGCACACACGCACACACGCACACAAATTAACAAATTCAAGTGGTTATGTGTATATAATATATAACAAAAATCTTATAAAACAATCTATGGATATATTTATTGTTTTTAACTTATACAATTATATATCAATATTATATGTTTGTTTTTAAACAATTTTTTGGGATTTTAATAAAGTTTTTTATAAATGTTTTAGTTATATATGATGTTTCTACATTGAGTTTTGAATAATGAATTTTATTGGTGGGCTACTTTAATTGTATAATTAATTTGATTAATTAATTAAAGTAATACTATATAAGGAGGGCGCATTTAGTCCAAGCTGATGTGATTTCTGATGAAGGTACTTGAAAACGTACTTTTTGTGTACAAAGCGTTACAATAAATTACCAGGATTTTGTAACTTTTTTCGTGGTTTATACCTTATTTGTTTTTGTGAAAATCGAAGGAAATTATTTTGTTGTTTTGGCAACATCTGGTCTCATTCCCTTATTTGGACCTCCAGAGTGAACTTTGTGGGGTTACTCATTAGTACCTTACCAAAAGATCAGAGGCCTCCCAAATGGAAACTACTTACACACACACACACACACACACACACACACACACACACACACACACACACACACACACACACACACACACACACGCGCGCACACACACACACACACACGCACACACACACACACACACACACACACACACACACACACACACGCACACACACCAGTTTCTCAACTAATAAGCACATAAGGTGTTACACCACAAAACTTAATGTATTGGTCATAGGTGACTCCATTGTGAGACACACAGATGTTTTTCCTCCAGGCTGGAAAAGAAGCAGGTTATGGTTAGCTCTGTGTCTGGTGCCAGATCTGTCAATTCACTCAACTACTCAAGTCACTCAACCATTCCCACACCTCCAGGCTTGTAGCACAGCATGAGGCCTCGGAGACCATCCATGTGCAACTAACAGTGGACAAAACTGCCTTTCAGTTTGTAGCCTGCTACAGATCACCCACCTTGTTTCAAGACCCCCACTCAGCATTCCTGAGAACACTGGAAAATATGAAGATCCTACCCAACACCATGATATTGGGTGATTTCAACTACCCAAACATAGACTGGGAAAACTACTCAAGTACAAACCCCTTTGCCCAACGCTTTCTAGAGTTTATAAACTCAAATGCCCTGGAACAACTGGTTACCACTCCCACAAGAAGTGACAACATATTGGACTTGATTATCATCAATATGGGTGACCAATGTTCCACACCAGAGGTAAATCCGTTGCTGGTAAGATCAGATCATAAACTAATCACACTAGACATCCACATCCCGATACCACCCCCAGTCAAGGAAACAACTGTAAAAAAAAAAAATTCAAAAGCAAACTTCACACTTCTCAAGACCGAGGTGGAAAGTTTCAAAGCCCCACTGCTAAAGGATAATGCTGCCCAAACCTCAGAATCCTTCACAAATGCATTCTATGTGCACCTACAGGAATGCATGGATTGAGCCATCCCAAGTAAAACAAAGACTCACTCCTCCAAAATGAGGAAACCAATCTGGTGGATCCCGGCAATAAATAAGCTCCACAACAGAAGGAGGAAACTACTGCATGATGGAGCAAATCCCACAAAGGAAAGGCATCACTGATCATTATTAGTAAGAAACTATGATAGCTCATAAAATCATCCAAGGCCAACTTCGAAAGAAAAATTGCCAAAGACACTAAAGATAATCACAAAGCCTTCTTTAGCTATGTCAAGAATCTAAGTGGCAGCTCTCAGATTTGCTCTGAGCTAGTGCAAAATGACAAAAAATACACTGAACCAACAGACATTGCCAACATCATGGCTGACAGGTTTAGTGCAAACTTTACCCCACCCTCACCCCCTAAAAGGCCCGTGTCCATTGCAGAAGATTGTGGAGCCCCAGACATCACAGACTCTCAGTTGAAAACAGCCCTTTCCAAAGCCAAGAACACAGCATCATTGGGACCGGATGGAATCCCAGGCTGCGTCCTACATGAGCTCCAAAATGAACTAACCCCTCACCTAAACTCACTGTTCAAACTCATCCTCACCACAGGCTATGTACCCAAAGAATGGCAGCAACAGTTATCCCGCTCCGCAATGGATCCCGGTAACTATCGCCCTATAAGCCTGACTAGCTTGGTCTGCAAAGCCATGGAGTGCATCATCATGGAACTCATTAACAAACACATTGGGAACCTCCAGACACTGGACCCTACCCAATTCGGCTTTATTAAAAGGCAGATCATGCCTCCTAAACCTGGTTGATTTCTTTGAAACAGTTACCAAAACTATAAATGAGGGAAAGGTAGTCCACACAGTTTACCTGGACCTCGCAAAGGCTTTCGACACCATTCCCCACTCTGGCATTATAGAAAAGCTCACCAGCTTGAACATTAACCCCTATGTCACGAGATGGGTTGCAAACTGGCTCATGGATAGAACTCACATGTTGCGGGTGCTATGTCCGACTCTAAACCGGTTACAAGTGGAGTCCCTCAGGGCTCAGTCCTGGGACCCCCCTGTTCGGTATATACTTCTCTGAGGTACAGGCAAGCACAGGAGGACTATGGCTGACCAAGTTCACAGATGATTGCAAACTGGGGGCCATAATCGACTCCCCGGCTGACACAGACATTCTCCAGAAGGGCTGCACAGAGACGAATATCTGGTGTCAGAATCATGGCCTTAAGCTAAATACCAAAAAAGTGCATAGTCATCCCATTTGGGAAAAATAAAGTGCCCACAAACTATTACATAGGAGGTAATCCACTAAGTATGGAAGATGTAATTAGGGACTTGGGGACCCAAGTAGATAGCAACCTCTCCTTTGATAGCCACATTGCCAAAGTGGTTAGAACATCCTTCTATGTAACCCACCTAATCACAAAAGGGTTTGCATCTAGATCAAGAGTGGTTATTGTGCCCCTCTACTCATCACTCATCAGGCCCATAATAGAGTACAATGCCCCATTTGGGATGTACCTTACTCGACACCTGCAACAGCTGGAAAGACTGCAAAAGTACCTCAGCAAGAGGATCATGGGCCTCAAACAGATGCCCTATGCAGCCTGGCTAAAGAGACTCCATCTTTACTCGGTTGCTTACCACCTCCTCAGAGGAGACCTCTGCCTTACGTACAAGGCCATGTCAAACCCTGAATTAATGGACATGCTCCACTTAGGAAATCAAATTTCTTAGAGCCACATGCTCAAGGGATTTATCCTCAGCACAACAATAAATAGGACATGCTAGAGGGATAGATTCCTGTCCCAGAGACTTCCCTCGCTCTGGAATAGAATCCCAATCTATGTTAGGCAAAGCCCCTCACTGATTGTCTTCAAGAGAAATCTTGATGAGTGGATGAGAAATCGTAAATATACACCTGGGATTACATCAGTGGCCCTGCTGGACAGAGGCTCAGGAAACTAATCTAAAAGTTAGCCGAAAGTCAACACATTCTGGCTAGGCTTATAAATGCCCTTGGGCAGATAGCCTAGTACCTACCTATGAACCTATAAGTACAAGGATGACTCTGTCATAGTCCATGTGGGGTGAATGACTTAAGACGTACCTCACTAGACTGATGAGAAACATGACTGAGCTCTCAGATTATGTGTCTCATGCATGTTTAAGCCTAGCCTTAAGTAGCATTCTACCTTCCCCAAGGATGATGCCACAATACAAAAAATGATTGACTGCAACAATTGGCTTAGCTTCTGGTGTCAATCCAAGGGGATCCAATATCTGTCTGGAAGACACATTTGAGAGCCACTCTGCTTTGCCAGAGATAGTCTGCACCTGTCTCCTCTATGCTTTCAGATACTGGCAAAGGAATTAGCCATCCCTAGTGTGCCTTTTTAGGAAGTGTCAAAATAATCAACTTCCCAACATAACAAAATCCTCTGTAGATAAACTCAAGGTACTGCTGCTTAAGGCTAGGAGCCTAAACAAGAAAATGCAATCCCTAGAAGCACTTCTCACTTTAGAAGATGTTGACATCTGTGAAGTCATTGAGACATGGTTCAAAGGAACAGAAAGCAACACAGCTATACAGGCTGCAATGCCTTCCAGACCACAAAGTCAGCTTTAAAGAACCAGAGGAATAGGCGTATCCATCTCCATTTAGGATAAGTACACCCAGAGACTAGTCAAACAGTATGACTCTCTTGAGTTACTCCATGTACAATTAACTATAGGCAAAGCCCCCTACCACATCATCCCTAGCTATAGATCCCCCACCATGAAATAGGAAAAGTATACTGCATACCTGGACTTCCTGGAGTCACTTACCATATAGTCCAACACCTCATGGGTGATTTTAATTATCCTACCATCAACTGGGAAACATACATGACCACAAACATGCTGGCTCACAGGTTCTTGGACTTTGTCAATGCAAATGCTCTGGAATAGCTAGCCAACACACCGACAAGAGACTCAAATGTCCTGGATATAGTACTCACTAACATGGGAGAGCATTGCACAACCCCCCCCCCCCCAGTGTGATGTCCTCCTTGGTAAGATCGAACCATAAATCAGTCTCATTCGATCTAATTATAAGACCAGATACCCCATCAAGCTCAAAAACATTTAAAAGTTTTTCAAAGAAAAATTACCTCCTACTAAGTGATAGTATAAGACATTTTAAAGCCCCCCTCAAATGCAGATAAAACAGACTCCTATGCAGAGGTGTACAACAATGCCCTGTAACTGTATAACAATTTAAGCAGCTGTATAGAATCAGCTGCATCTGATCAGATTAAAATTAGGTCTTGCCAGAGAAACAAGCCACCCTGCTGGACCCCTAGTATACAGACTATACAACAAGAGAGAGAAACTAATGTCAAAACACAAGAGGGAACTGGCTCAGAAGAGGAAGAAATCTCTCTCTGGCTTAAGCAAACAAATTAGAGATCTTATCAAGTACTGCAAAGCTAATTAGGAAGCATAAATAGCCTCCCTGGCTAAGGATAATCACAAGACACTCTTTAAATACATCCAAAAGCTAAAAGGGGAATACCCAGCTATGTGCAGTACTGGTTGTGGATATTACCACCCATTCTCAACTGGAGGTAATAAGCAACTTACTAGCTGACAGATTTGGAGAAAACTGTATCCTCCTGTCCCCCCCAGGCATCCACCATTGCTCAGCCTATTATCTGAAGACAGTGGGTCATCTTGGCACTCTCCAAGACCAAAAACATGGCATCAGTGGGAAAAGACAACATCCCAAATTGCCATTAAACAATTTAAAACATAAGCTAGCAGACCCACTTTGATCCTTCTTTAACCACAGCCAGTGAACTGGCAATGCTCTGGCAGAATGAAGGATGGCAACAGAAATCCCTCTGCAGAAAATGGGACCATCAACCAGCCCTTGGAATTATAGGCCCATAAGCCTGACTAGCCTTATCTGCAAGGCCATGGAAAGAATAGGTAATCTCCAATCTCTGTACCCAACCCAGTTCAAATTCATTAAAGTTAGAGCATGCCTGTTAAAAATGGTTGACTTCTTTGAGAAAGTCTCCGAGGCCATAGATGGAAAGACCGTTCATACTGCCTACCTTGACTAGATAAGGCATTTGAAACAATCACATGTTCAGGTATTATACAGAAACTCTCCCAGTTTTAAATTAATCCCTACATTAACAGATGGGTAGCCAACTGGCTCACTGACAGAACACATACTGTAAAAGTGGGTGACTTCACCTGTAGCAAAGGACAAGTCATCAGTATCGTACCCCAAGATTCTGTGCTGGGCACCTTACTGTTCAGAATTTAATTTTCAGAAGTCCAGGCAAACTTGAATGGTCTGTGGCTGACCAAGTTCACTGACAGTTGCAAATTAGTAGCAATCTTCGTGTCCCCCAATTATGTTAATATACTGCAGACAGGGTTAATGCAGACAAATGACTGGTGCCAAACCATGGATTACAGCTAAATGCAAAAAAAATGCATGCTGCTGATTACATTATAGACAACATCCCCGTAAGTGTAGACTCAGTGGTACATGATCTGGGTACTCAGTTTAATAGCAACCTGAACTTTGACCTCCGCTTAGCCACAGTAATAAGGTAATCCTTCTTTGTGGCACATCTTATACGTAAAGGCATCACATCTAGATCTAATGATGTTATAATTCCATTATACTTGACCCTCATCAGACCAATAATTGAGTAAAAATCCCCCTTTTGCATGTACCTCACTGCACACCTGCAACAATTGGAGAGACCACACAGGTTTCTCTCCAAGAAGTTACAGGCTACACAAAGAGAGACTTACACAGAAAGACTGAAAGCCCTGTCACTGTGTTCTGCATCCTACAGGTTGCTAAGGGGTGACCTCTACTTGGCTTACAGGGCAGTCTCTGACTCGGCCCTGATGAAAATGCTACCTGTTCATAAATCAAACAGCACGACGGTCACTCACTCCAGAGATTTTAACCTAGCCTCTGACATGAACCGGTCATGATGGAGAGATAGATATATCTCCCAAAGACTGCCGCTTCTCTGGAACAAGCTTCTAATTCACATGAAACAGAGCCCCACCCTGACCCTCTTCAAATGCAACCTACATCAATTGATGGGTGACTGCACATTCAAACCTGGTGTGACACCCATGTCTCTCCTGGACAAAGGAGGTCATTAGTAACTACCATAGACCCTTACCTCTGCAAACTTCATTCACCTAACCACTGACAATTGGAGCAACTCAGGATAAATATGGCTTGGCTTGTAAGGGCCCTATAGCCTATTAACCTTCTATGAACCTATAAAAAAATCAGCACTTCCCTCTCAAAGGTCATGGCTGTCTTTTGGAAAATAGTGAATTTCTTTCTTCAGCTCAAACGGAGAGCAATTATTTTACATGGAAGAATTTAAGTCCATGGGGTTCTTGCTCCTGTGTGAGGAAAATGGATCATGAGTCAGACCACTAGATTTAACAAGTGATGGCAGTACTTCAGAAACTGTACCAGATTGCTGTAGTGAACTGAGAACTGATTGATCGGATGAAACTTTCCATTTCTGTATTAGACAGTGCCCCCTTGTGGCCTTTTGTTTTTTTTTTTTAACACTAGATATAGACTCTAAAAACTGAGATAGTAGATAAAAGCAAGAAATGTAACAGCAAGAACGACTTCACCAAACATAGAGTGTACTCTTGATCAAATGACTTTAATAAAGATAAGCTAGAACGCTTTCACAAACTGCTTCATCAGGTCTAGTACAAACAAATTCAAATGCAACAATTTAAGTTTCCAAGGTCACATGTCCAGATGACATCACATTCACACTTAAATGCAAATTCCACCCTCTTCTTCTTCTTTTGGCTTTTCCCGGTTAGGGGTCACCACAGCAGCAGATCACCTGTCCACTCATGATTGGCAGTAGAGTTTTACGGTGTCAAGTTGCCAGCCCAGCACCCAACCTTCCACAGAAGGCACACACTTGCACACACTCACACCTATGGCCAATTTAGAGTGTCCAATCCACCTACAACATGTCTTTGGGATGTTCCTACAGTTTAACTCAATCTTCAGATTTCTTTTCTCCTTACAGTATGGTTCCAGCATTCTGTAGATACCAGAAACCTGCTTGTACTTTTTAAAACCTTTATTTCTTTGCTCTGGAGTCAAAGGAAGTGTTCAACTTCTCACAAACATTGCAGAGCAATTCATCTTCACTTGCATGACATATCATAGACACAGTAAAATCTATAGTTTGCCCTAACAGGTACTGTTGTCAGTCTTTGATATAATCCTGCTAATGTCAGGAACACAGCAGCTGATTTAAAAACAGACAGAAAGCTGTGGAACTGTTTTTCACTGTTTTTATTGCAGAGAGGAGAAAAATTTAACACCACCCTTTCATAGCAAAACAAAGTAATTAGATCAGTCAAGGGTTTAAAGTCAACTATCAACTCTTCTGACAAATTTACATAAGCAGCAATACAGTACTGGATTGCTAAGCTTTAAATGTTGGTTATTTATAATAGTTTATAGGTTAGGATAACTTAAATGTAGTATCAACTTGTAAAACCAACGGAATAGAAAGCAAACTGCTGAACAAATGCTGGAAACACTCAGAGCCCAGAAGCACGAGTCACCTTAACGCAGCTTTATTATTACAAATAGAAGTGGCGTTTTCGCTACAAAATACAAGTAGCTTCTTCAGAGGTATATGAGAAAAAAGGCGCCAACTTTTAATCATATAAATACTTGAAACAAATGACATCACTTCCTACTTAATTGTAAACAAAAACACATTTCTTAAAGAACAACATCTATAAACCCTTATTTTAAAATTATGAAACAATGCTGCAAACATTGATGCATATTAAAACATTATAACCATAGTCATCTAATTCAATAAATTAAAAACATTCAATAAAAGATTTTTTAAGTGTAATAACCAAGAAAAATCCAAGAAAGGATTACAAAAGTGTGGGAGATGTAATTATTGTACCTACCTGATCTGTGGGGAAAGTATGGTTTTAGAAGCAAGGAAAATGACAATACATTTAAATTCATTTGCCAACTGTGACACCAAAGGCATCATATATTTAGCTGTTTGCAAAAAATGTCCCTCTTTCTATGTTGGAAAGAGCGAGAGAAAGCTCAGACAGAGAATATACGAGCACTTATATGATGTCAGGGTGATGAAAGAAAAAAGTGCATTGAGTAAACATTCAATAAAATGCAACACCACAGGTTACTCATTTTTTGTATTGGAAGTGGTTCCCACTAATCCAAGAGGTGGAATGGGAGACACTCATTGAGTATAAAGAATTGTATTGGCAGCTCTTTTTGGATGCAAACCGTAATTTTGGGCTCAATGATATGGTATCATTGGCCAGTTTTGAAGATGAGAGCTGCCAAGCTTTAACTCAAAGAAGTTTTTAGTTTTGGTTTCTTTGGATTCTCAAGGTCTCAGTGTATGGCTTTGCAATTCATTCAATGGCCACAAGATGGTGCTTTGTTGTAATTTTAGATCCAAAAGCCCAAATCAAGCACAATACAGAAACATTTTAAAAGTCTTATTTAAATGTATTTAAATGTATTAAAGGTTTTAAATTCTTAGACAAATTATAATAAATAGTGTATAAGTTGTGATTATATGTTTTTAGAGAATTGGACTTATTTATTTAGTTTTTTACATAGTTTTTATGAATTAATTATTCAATTAAATGAACCTCAATTGAATGAGTTAAAGGATTGGACAACAGACCTATGACTAAATTCAAACAGCATATAAAAGCATTTCAGTTTTAAAATGGATGTATAACTGATGAAGTTGGCATGGCGTGTATGTGGATACGTTATTTTGGTTTGCTTGTCTTTATTTGATCCAGTCTTTGTTGTGGAGTGGTTCAAAGTGCTTATTAAAAGCAATTTTACCTTGGAGCTTCGATTTATTTGTGCCTGGTGGAGTTCTCATTACACTTTTCCTGGTTATAAACTTTTTTGGCTCATTTTACCTTTTAGCAATACAGTACTGGATTGCTAAGCTTTAAATGTTGGTTATTTATAATAGTTTATAGGTTAGGATAACTTAAATGTAGTATCAACTTGTAAAACCAACGGAATAGAAAGCAAACTGCTGAACAAATGCTGGAAACACTCAGAGCCCAGAAGCACGAGTCACCTTAACGCAGCTTTATTATTACAAATAGAAGTGGTGTTTTCGCTACAAAATACAAGTAGCTTCTTCAGAGGTATATGAGAAAAAAGGCGCCAACTTTTAATCATATAAATACTTGAAACAAATGACATCACTTCCTACTTAATTGTAAACAAAAACACATTTCTGAAAGAACATCTATAAACCCTTATTTTAAAATTATGAAACAATGCTGCAAACATTGATGCATATTAAAACATTATAACCATAGTCATCTAATTCAATAAATTAAAAACATTCAATAAAAGATTTTTTGGGAGGGACATGGGAAAGTAAGAAATAGGAGATAAAATATACCTTCGGTCACGTAGATGTCTCTCAGTAACCATAGATCACCTCCCTACGTAGAAGTCTATATATAGATATAGGTGCACTAATTAGGCATTTTATGTCTAAATATATATACATTTAACACAATCAATAAAGGCTAGTGATTAAGAAAATACAAAATTTCTAAAATCATAAAATGACAGCTACCTAAGGTAAGACCTATACTTAAGAACTGGTGCTATATTGCAACTCTCATTTAACCCAGGCAAGTTAAAGGCATCACGTTTCAGCTGCCATTCTAACTCACGGTTCTCTAATAGGAGAGAAACCGGACTGCCTCTGATAGAAATGGGTATTTGGTCAATACCCATAAAAACAAAACTATGCCCTGGGTTATTGACAGTATGTTTGGCTAATGGGTTGTCACAATTCATATTCTTTATCGCATAACAATGTTGGTATATGCGTTCCTTAAATTTTCTGTTGGTTTTACCGACATAGAACCCAGGGCAACAAACGCAGAATGCAACATATATGATGGATTTTGTGTCACAATTGATTTTAAAATGCACATCATATTTTTTCTGTCTTATAAGGAAGGTGCTACCTGTACGTATTACGTTGCACCAGTTGCACAAACCACATTTAAAACAACCTTTAAGTCTGTTATAAGTGTTGACATCAGACTTCTTTTGTAGAAGCTCCTTAATGTTGCTACCTCTCTTGTACACTATTCTAGGTTTTCTCCCAAATTTTTCAACCAAAAGTGTGTTTTTAGTGATAAACTGCCAGTTCTTTTCTATTATGCCTGAAATTTCTTTAGAATTCAGGTTGAAGGTGGTAATGAAACTCAATGGAAACTTCCGGACACTCTCTTCTACATTGGCTTCAGAAGAGCGTGTAATAGTTGACGGGAATACCAGCTCAAGGTTGTCAACTTCATCAAAGTTTTCATGGGAAAGTAAAGGCTTATAAAAACCTCTAGCTCTCTTAGATTCCACCTCAAGTGTTAGCTCATCAATGATTCCTGGTGGATAACCCCGATTTACAAATAAATCTTTTAAAAGGGAGCATTCAGTCAAGAATTCACACAATTCACTACACATCCTTACCGCTCTCACCAGTTGCCCTTTAACAATTGCCCTTTTTAATTTGAACGGGTGTGAGCTAGAAAAGTGGAGGAAGGAATTGACATATGTGTCCTTCCTGTGAATGGTAGATTTAAATTTGGACATAGATCTATCTTTTGTTAATTTAACGTCCAAATAATCCATTTCGTCCCTGGCAAAACGATAAGTAAATTTCAAAAAGGATGTAGTTTGGTTAATAAAATCAACAAAAGATTGCGCTAAAGGTTCATCCCCCTTAAAAAGGATAAAGACATCGTCCAAGAATCGGGTATAGTAGCACATTTTCTCATTCCACTCTGGGTGATTAAAAACATAATGTTTTTCCCAGTAGGCCATGAATAAATTTGCTACACTAGCTCCACAAGGGGAGCCCATTGCTACCACTTGTTTTTGTATATAATGCTCGTTTTCAAAAATGAAAAAATTAGAGGACAGGACGATGTCAAGTAGCTCAGTGACATTATCAATTTCTATTTTTGGTGCCCCCAATTAGAGTAGTAGCAGCCCAATCCATTCGATCGCCTCTTGATGAGGGATGGAGGTGTACAAATCGACGACGTCGATTGTAAGAAAATTGAGGGAGCAGTCAAACCCAATGCTATTGATGTTAGATAGAAAGGTCCAAGAATCTTTGCAAATACTAGGAATTAACTTCAAGTATTTGGCTAATAAGAAATCTATGTATTTAGAACTAGGATATGAAATAGAAGATCTCCCATCGACCAGTGCCCTCATAGGTGGATCACTGAGGTTTTTATGAACCTTAGGTATACCAAACATAACCGGAACTCTAGGTTGTGTGATGTCAATGTATCTAACTATATCCAGGTCGATCCTACCTTCAATGAACAGGTCCCTATAGTAGCCTTTTAGTCTGTTGATACAGCCATTCATTTCGTTAAGGGAAGAGGTCTCATAAGCTGGGGAATCAAGTATTGAAATCATTCTATCAATGTATTGGGTTTTTTCAAATATAACCAGCCCACCCCCTTTGTCAAGTTTAATGACCCTGACTGAAGAATCTCGAAGGCGGTTGAGGGCTGTCAACTGCTCTCTTGTGATGTTGAATTTATTTGTCATTGACGATTGGATTTTATCTAAAAATCTGATATCAAGCTCACAGGCATTTTCAAACATGCATAAAGCTACATGTAAAGGAGGATTAAAAGAACTTGGCAGTTTTAAACAGTTGGAAAAGCTACCTGTTGAATCATTAAAAAGAAGTTTTAAATTTAATTTCTGAACAAAACACTTAAGATTAATAAGCGTCCTTGCTACATCACATCTTTTGGACGGTACAAAAGTGTTACCCAAAGCCAGAAGTTCAATTAGTTCTGGTTCCAAAACAAGAGAAGAAAAATTGTAAATAGTGAAATCACCTTTCTCATTATGAACAATGTCAGGGTTAACACTACTGGAAACTGCCAAAACAGGTGATTTTAGCGGTTCCAATTCTTGATCTTCCTCTTGCTCCCTTGGTTGACCTGATTCCCTAAAAAAAACTTGATTGGAATTGGTATTAGTATTGCCAATGTCACAAGTGTCACTATTAAAGTCACCATTCGGTTTCCCAGCTTTATTTCTGTTTCGATTGCTTCTTCTAGGACCACTCTCACTTTCACACAACTGGAAGTCGTCGTTGTCATTAATTGGCAACTTGGCAGCAGCACTACTGTTTGTCACAGTTCTTTCATTATTGGCAATGTCAACAGTAGGATAAATTAATTTAGGATAGGCTTTATTGTGCTCGTAAGCCTGCCTATCTCTAAATAATTTCTTAGATTTGTTGGTTTTGATTTTCACTAAGAACGCATCAATGCTCGAAAAAATACGAGCGTAGTCAAACTTGAATTTGAGGAAACTTGTATTGAGCTTAATCTCCTCATCAAGTATGCTAACCTCTTCGATTAATTTGTCTATGTTGACAGAATAATGTCTGATGATTAATTCAATAAGCTGGGCACCTTGCTTTTGAAAAAGTGCCCGCAAATCAACGAGAAAGTTGTTATCAGAAATTAAATTCGAAGGGGCAAAATTATTCCTTAACCCCTTCGGTATCAATTCCTCATTGAGGCATTGCTTGAAGTAGGCTACTTCAAGTTGAAGTTTCTTTAGTTTAAATGTTTTATTGTTGAGCAGCCTCAATTTATCAACAATGTCAGTTTTACATACTTCAAGGTTGCCAGAAGGCTGCACCGGCGAGTCATTTGTAAAAGGTTTTAAGAACGTGAAAAAATCACCTGTATCAGAAATCCATTCGGACAAGATCGGCACGCCAATAAGTGCATTCCCCTGGTTATTTGAGGCACTGGAGCTGTTAGTGGAATCCCCTAGTTCTTCCCTTAAGTTGTTGGAAGCATTACCTGAGCGCACTGGTTGGCCAGCCGGTATAGAAGACTGCACACAACTGTCCGGCCGCTCAGTGATTGTATTAGTCCTTCCAACAGATAACGAAGGTTGGACCACACAGGAACAGTTCTTTTCAATATTGTCCAGCCGAGAATTCAATGTATCCAGCCTCTGGGAAACAGATAGAAGCAAGGAAGTAATGTCAATGTTAGCGGGAACCTCAGTCCTGAAAATATTCGGGCTAGAGGGACTCTGCAAGCATTCTGAAGCCATAGAAAACTTGTAAAACCAATGAAATAGAAAGCAAACTGCTGAACAAATGCTGGAAACACTCAGAGCCCAGAAGCACGAGTCACCTTAACGCAGCTTTATTATTACAAATAGAAGTGGCGTTTTCGCTACAAAATACAAGTAGCTTCTTCAGAGGTATATGAGAAAAAAGGCGCCAACTTTTAATCATATAAATACTTGAAACAAATTACATCACTTCCTACTTAATTGTAAACAAAAACACAGTTCTGAAAGAACAACATCTATAAACCCTTATTTTTAAATTATGAAACAATGCTGCAAACATTGATGCATATTAAAACATTATAACCATAGTCATCTAATTCAATAAATTAAAAACATTCAATAAAAGATTTTTTGGGAGGGACATGGGAAAGTAAGAAATAGGAGATAAAATATACCTTCGGTCACATAGATGTCTCTCAGTAACCATAGATCACCTCCCTACGTAGAAGTCTATATATAGATATAGGTGCACTAATTAGGCATTTTATGTCTAAATATATATACATTTAACACAATCAATAAAGGCTAGTGATTAAGAAAATGCAAAATTTCTAAAACCATAAAATGACAGCTACCTAAGGTACCTAAGGTGATCCACCTATGAGGGCACTGGTCGATGGGAGATCTTCTATTTAATATCCTAGTTATAAATACATAGATTTCTTATTAGCCAAATACTTGAAGTTAATTCCTAGTATTTGCAAAGATTCTTGGACCTTTCTATCTAACATCAATAGCATTGGGTTTGACTGCTCCCTCAATTTTCTTACAATCGACGTCGTCGATTTGTACACCTCCATCCCTCATCAAGAGGCGATCGAATGGATTGGGCTGCTACTACTCGAATTGGGGGCACCAAAAATAGAAATTGATAACGTCACTGAGCTACTTGACATCGTCCTGTCCTCTAATTTTTTCATTTTTGAAAACGAGTATTATATACAAAAACAAGGGGTAGCAATGGGCTCCCCTTGTGGAGCTAGTGTAGCGAATTTATTCATGGCCTACTGGGAAAAACATTATGTTTTTAATCACCCAGAGTGGAATGAGAAAATTTGCTACTATACCCGATTCTTGGACGATGTCTTTATCCTTTTTAAGGGGGATGAACCTTTAGCGCAATCTTTTGTTGATTTTATTAACCAAACTACATCCTTTTTGAAATTTACTTATCGTTTTGCCAGGGACGAAATGGATTATTTGGACGTCAAATTAACAAAAGATAGATCTATGTCCAAATTTAAATCTACCATTCACAGGAAGGACACATACGTCAATTCCTTCCTCCACTTTTCCAGCTCACACCCGTTCAAATTAAAAAGGGCAATTGTTAAAGGGCAACTGGTGAGAGCGGTAAGGATGTGTAGTGAATTGTGTGAATTCTTGACTGAATGCTCCCTTTTAAAAGATTTATTTGTAAATCGGGGTTATCCACCAGGAATCTTTGACGAGCTAACACTTGAGGTGGAATCTAAGAGAGCTAGAGGTTTTTATAAGCCTTTACTTTCCCATGAAAACTTTGATGAAGTTGATAGCCTTGAGCTGGTATCTCCGTCAACCATCACATGCTCTTCTGAAGCCAATGTAGAAGAGAGTGTCCCGAAGTTCCCATTGAGTTTCATTACCACCTTTAACTTGAATTCTAAAGAAATTTCAGGTATAATAGAAAAGAACTGGCAGTTTATTACTAGAAACACACTTTTGGTTGAGAAATTTGGGACTAAACCTAGAATAGTGTACAAGAGAGGTAACAACATTAAGGAGCTTCTACAAAAGAAGTCTGATGTCAACACTTATAACAGACTTAAAGGTTGTTTTAAATGCGGTTTGTGCAACTGGTGCAACGTAATACGTACAGGTAGCACCTTCCTTATAAGACAGAAAAAATACGATGTGCATTTTAAAATCAATTGTGACACAAAATCCATCATATATGTTGCATTCTGCGTTTGTTGCCCTGGGTTCTATGTCGGTAAAACCGACAGAAAATTTAAGGAACGCATATGCCAACATTGTTATGTGATAAAGAATATGAATTGTGACAACGCATTAGCCAAACATACTGTCAATAACCCAGGACATAGTTTTGTTTTTATGGGTATTGACCAAATACCCATTTCTATCAGAGGTGGTCCGGTTTCTCTCCTATTAGAGAACCGTGAGTTAGAATGGCAACTGAAACTTGATGCCTTTAACTTGCCTGGGTTGAATGAGAGTTGCAATATAGCACCAGTTCTTAAGTATAGGTCTTACCTTAGGTAGCTGTCATTTTATGGTTTTAGAAATGTTGTATTTTCTTAATCACTAGCCTTTATTGATTGTGTTAAATGCATATATATTTAGACATAAAATGCCTAATTAGTGCACCTATATCTATATATAGACTTCTACGTAGGGAGGTGATCTATGGTTACTGAGAGACATCTACGTGACCGAAGGTATATTTTATCTCCTATTTCTTACTTTCCCATGTCCCTCCCAAAAAATCTTTTATTGAATGTTTTTAATTTTTTGAATTAGATGACTATGGTTATAATGTTTTAATATGCATCAATGTTTGCAGCATTGTTTCATAATTTTAAAATAAGGGTTTATAGATGTTGTTCTTTCAGAATTGTGTTTTTGTTTACAATTAAGTAGGAAGTGATGTCATTTATTTCAAGTATTTATATGATTAAAAGTTGGCGCCTTTTTTCTCATATACCTCTGAAGAAGCTACTTGTATTTTGTAGTGAAAACGCCACTTCTATTTGTAATAATAAAGCTGCGTTAAGGTGACTCGTGCTTCTGGGCTCTGAGTGTTTCCAGCATTTGTTCAGCAGTTTGATTTCTATTCCGTTGGTTTTACAAGTTTTCTATGGCTTCGGAACGCTCGCAGAGTCCCTCTAGCCCGAATATTTTCGGGACTGCGGTACCCGCTAACATTGACATTACTTTCTTGCTTCTATCTGTTTCCCAGAGGCTGGATACATTGAATTCTCGGCTGGACAATATTGAAAAGAACTGTTCCTGTGTGGTCCAACCTTCGTTATCTGTTGGAAGGACTAATACAATCACTGAGCGGCCGGACAGTTGTGTGCAGTCTTCTATACCGGCTGGCCAACCAGTGCGCTCAGGTAATGCTTCCAACAACTTAAGGGAAGAACTAGGGGATTCCACTAACAGCTCCAGTGCCTCAAATAACCAGGGGAATGCACTTATTGGAGTGCCGATCTTGTCCGAATGGATTTCTGATACAGGTGATTTTTTCACGTTTCTAAAACCTTTTACAAATGACTCGCCGGTGCAGCCTTCTGGCAACCTTGAAGTATGTAAAACTGACATTGTTGATAAATTGAGGCTGCTTGACAATAAAACATTTAAACTAAAGAAACTTCAACTTGAAGTAGCCTACTTCAAGCAATGCCTCAATGAGGAATTGATACCGAAGGGGTTAAGGAATAATTTTGCCCCTTCGAATTTAATTTCTGATAACAACTTTCTCGTTGATTTGCGGGCACTTTTTCAAAAGCAAGGTGCCCAGCTTATTGAATTAATCATCAGACATTATTCTGTCAACATAGACAAATTAATCGAAGAGGTTAGCATACTTGATGAGGAGATTAAGCTCAATACAAGTTTCCTCAAATTCAAGTTTGACTACGCTCGTATTTTTTCGAGCATTGATGCGTTCTTAGTGAAAATCAAAACCAACAAATCTAAGAAATTATTTAGAGATAGGCAGGCTTACGAGCACAATAAAGCCTATCCTAAATTAATTTATCCTACTGTTGACATTGCCAATAATGAAAGAACTTTGACAAACAGTAGTGCTGCTGCCAAGTTGCCAATTAATGACAACGACGACTTCCAGTTGTGTGAAAGTGAGAGTGGTCCTAGAAGAAGCAATCGAAACAGAAATAAAGCTGAGAAACCGAATAGTGACTTTAATAGTGACACTTGTGACATTGGCAATACTAATACCAATTCTAATCAAGTTTTTTTAGGGAATCAGATCAACCGAGGGAGCAAGAGGAAGAACAAGAATTGGAACCGCTAAAATCACCTGTTTTGGCAGTTTCCAGTAGTGTTAACCCTGACATTGTTCATAATGAGAAAGGTGATTTCACTATTTACAATTTTTCTTCTCTTGTTTTGGAACCAGAACTAATTGAACTTCTGGCTTTGGGTAACACTTTTGTACCGTCCAAAAGATGTGATGTAGCAAGGACGCTTATTGATCTTAAGTGTTTTGTTCGGAAATTAAATTTAAAACTTCTTTTTAATGATTCAACAGGTAGCTTTTCCAACTGTTTAAAACTGCCAAGTTCTTTTAATCCTCCTTTACATGTAGCTTTACGCATGTTTGAAAATGCCTGTGAGCTTGATATCAGATTTTTAGATAAAACCCAATCGTCAATGACGAATAAATTCAACATCACAAGAGAGCAGTTGACAGCCCTCAACCGCCTTCGAGATTCTTCAGTCAGGGTCATTAAACCTGACAAAGGGGGTGGGCTGGTTATATTTGAAAAAACCCAATACATTGATAGAATGATTTCAATACTTGATTCCCCAGCTTATGAGACCTCTTCCCTCAACGAAATGAATGGCTGTATCAACAGACTAAAAGGCTACTATAGGGACCTGTTCATTGAAGGTAGAATCGACCTGGATATATTTAGATACATTGACATCACACAACCTAGGGTTCTGGTTATGTTTGGTATACCTAAGGTTCATAAAAACCTCAGTGATCCACCTATGAGGGCACTGGTCGATGGGAGATCTTCTATTTCATATCCTAGTTCTAAATACATAGATTTCTTATTAGCCAAATACTTGAAGTTAATTCCTAGTATTTGCAAAGATTCTTGGACCTTTCTATCTAACATCAATAGCATTGGGTTTGACTGCTCCCTCAATTTTCTTACAATCGACGTCGTCGATTTGTACACCTCCATCCCTCATCAAGAGGCGATCGAATGGATTGGGCTGCTACTACTCGAATTAGGGGCACCAAAAATAGAAATTGATAACGTCACTGAGCTACATGACATCGTCCTGTCCTCTAATTTTTTCATTTTTGAAAACGAGTATTATATACAAAAACAAGGGGTAGCAATGGGCTCCCCTTGTGGAGCTAGTGTAGCGAATTTATTCATGGCCTACTGGGAAAAACATTATGTTTTTAATCACCCAGAGTGGAATGAGAAAATGTGCTACTATACCCGATTCTTGGACGATGTCTTTATCCTTTTTAAGGGGGATGAACCTTTAGCGCAATCTTTTGTTGATTTTATTAACCAAACTACATCCTTTTTGAAATTTACTTATCGTTTTGCCAGGGACGAAATGGATTATTTGGACGTCAAATTAACAAAAGATATGTCCAAATTTAAATCTACCATTCACAGGAAGGACACATACGTCAATTCCTTCCTCCACTTTTCCAGCTCACACCCGTTCAAATTAAAAAGGGCAATTGTTAAAGGGCAACTGGTGAGAGCGGTAAGGATGTGTAGTGAATTGTGTGAATTCTTGACTGAATGCTCCCTTTTAAAAGATTTATTTGTAAATCGGGGTTATCCACCAGGAATCATTGACGAGCTAACACTTGAGATGGAATCTAAGAGAGCTAGAGGTTTTTATAAGCCTTTACTTTCCCATGAAAACTTTGATGATGTTGACAACCTTGAGCTGGTATTCCCGTCAACTATTACACGCTCTTCTGAAGCCAATGTAGAAGAGAGTGCCCGGAAGTTTCCATTGAGTTTCATTACCACCTTCAACCTGAATTCTAAAGAAATTTCAGGCATAATAGAAAAGAACTGGCAGTTTATCACTAAAAACACACTTTTGGTTGAAAAATTTGGGACAAAACCTAGAATAGTGTACAAGAGAGGTAGTAACATCAAAGAGCTTCTACAAAAGAAGTCTGATGTCAACACTTATAACAGACTTAAAGGTTGTTTTAAATGTGGTTCGTGCAACTGGTGCAACGTAATACGTACAGGTAGCACCTTCCTTATAAGACAGAAAAAATACGATGTGCATTTTAAAATCAATTGTGACACAAAATCCATCATATATGTTGCATTCTGCGTTTGTTGCCCTGGGTTCTATGTCGGTAAAACCGACAGAAAATTTAAGGAACGCATATACCAACATTGTTATGCGACAAAGAATATGAATTGTGACAACGCATTAGCCAAACATACTGTCAATAACCCAGGACATAGTTTTGTTTTTATGGGTATTGACCAAATACCCATTTCTATCAGAGGTGGTCCAGTTTCTCTCCTATTAGAGAACCGTGAGTTAGAATGGCAACTGAAACTTGATGCCTTTATCTTGCCTGGGTTGACTGAGAGTTGCAATATAGCACCAGTTCTTAAGTATAGGTCTTAACTTAGGTAGCTGTCATTTTATGGTTTTAGAAATTTTGTATTTTCTTAATCACCAGCCTTTATTGATTGTGTTAAATGTATATATATTTAGACATAAAATGCCTAATTTGTGCACCTATATCTATATATAGACTTCTACGTAGGGAGGTGATCTATGGTTACTGAGAGACATCTACGTGACCGAAGGTATATTTTATCTCCTATTTCTTACTTTCCCATGTCCCTCCCAAAAAATCTTTTATTGAATGTTTTTAATTTATTGAATTAGATGACTATGGTTATAATGTTTTAATATGCATCAATGTTTGCAGCATTGTTTCATAATTTTAAAATAAGGGTTTATAGATGTTGTTCTTTCAGAACTGTGTTTTTGTTTACAATTAAGTAGGAAGTGATGTCATTTGTTTCTAGTATTTATATGATTAAAAGTTGGCGCCTTTTTTCTCATATACCTCTGAAGAAGCTACTTGTATTTTGTAGCGAAAACGCCACTTCTATTTGTAATAATAAAGCTGCGTTAAGGTGACTCGTGCTTCTGGGCTCTGAGTGTTTCCAGCATTTGTTCAGTAAATGTCGTATCAAAGATTTTTGTGACATTTAAAGAAAAGTCAGAAAATATTTTTCTTTTAAATTCCCAACACATTTTCCATTCTCAAGCCCCCCCTTCCCCCCACACAAACAGAATAGAACTGCAGAAAGAGAGGCAGGTGTCAACCCTATCAACTGGGTGCACTGATACTGTTCATAAAAAAGGTCTTTTATGTCTTTTTCTAACATCCTTCAAGAGGGGATGCATACATGGTACATGCAGATCCAGGCTAAGAGATTCCAATTGACTTTGAGTAAGTCCTTACATTGTTAGAGAGCATAAGCATTTTGTAGACCAGAAAGGAAATGTGACAATTGATGGCAACCATAATATACAGCTGAATTTACTTTAATGTACATTTACTATGTGCTTTTGCATTATAAACACTAAGAAAAGGAAATAAGAAGTACTTAACTGTGTTTAAATGCACGTGCACACACACACACACACACACACACACACACACACACACACACACACACACACACACACACACACACACACACACACTATCATTCATGAGAGAGGAAAAAAACTTCCCACGGAAGGCATTGGGAAGTAGCATACAGACTTAGTTTGAAGTCCTACTGCTTATCACGATACAACAAGGATCATTTGCTACTGTGAAAGGTTTCACACCTCAGCATGAAAGTGTGGTGGAAGGTCTGTCAATTCTTTTACAACTACAAAAAAATCCATTTATAAAGGCCTGATATTTGCCGACTTTGTTTTCCTGGAAGTTGCTAACAGCTATTTATAGCATAGAACGAGCTCTGACAGACACATAAATGAGACTCAGTCAGGGAAATGCAGAAGTTGCTCTGTTACAGAAGGTGTGTTTAGATGATAGTGCTTCACAGTCTTTCCATTTTATTTTAATGACATGAGAAAACAACACCACTTTCTTATGTTTAGCATGATTTAAATAAAGATGACTTGGAATGCATTCTGGGAAGAAGGAATGAAAGCAAGAAAACAAGATCACATTACCAAGGCAGGCCCCATCATCTGCCACTTTGAGGGGAAACACATTAAAATTGTAAAAGAAGCACTTGGAATGATTTTGATGGATTAAATAGCTACGAAAACAAAGATACAATGAAAAATTTTTTGGTTGAGTACTAAGGAGAAGTTTTGCTTTAGACATAATATCATTTACACTGTTGTAGTAATTTCAAAACAGATTTCAAATTTACTGATTCTTTTTACCCAGGTATTGCATCAACATGAAGTTCATTAATCCATTTATATTCCAAATGCTATGCTTTAGTTACAAAATTTCCTGTGCTTTCTGACTGATGTACTCCCTTAATTCCTATAATGCCCAGCTTGGGGCTTGCTAGACATTCAGGAATGTTTTGCTACACCAAACATCTAGAAGGTGATCTCTATGTTGTAGTTCATGATCCTTTTATTTTCATGGATATTGAAGTATTTCTTTGTTATCAGCAAAACTTTGAGATTGTTCCATATGATCTAATTTGTTAACATGGATTTCATTGTTAATTCCATTGCGATTCCTTTACAATGGCTATTGAAAAACAAAATATGTAAGCACAGTTTTAAATGTTCAGTAATAACTATTCACATACAGTACTTTTTGGCCAAGTTAGAAATATATGAGCATTGCATTCAGTTTGAGAGAATTTTGTAATCACAATTGATTTACAGCATGTGTGGATATGTAATTGCTAGATTGTGGCATAGCTGAAGGGTTAGCATCCTAGATGAAATCAATCATTGCATTTCTATTTGTGTGTTTTTGGGTTCCTTTCCCTCCTATAATGCCAGCTTGGGATTTATTAGACATTTTGCCATGTCTTATTATACATAATTTATGTAGGATAATCTCTCTTCTGTACAATATGATCCTTTTATACAGTGGATATCAATTTATTTCATCAGTGTCTGCAATGTCTGGAATAATAATGAATGTGTGATGATTAATGAGGACACCATCTATTACGCAACATGGATGAGCAGATGCCATTTATTTTTATTATTACATGTTATAGTTGTACATATTCACACATATCCCTCTTTGTCTCAAAACTCTATATGTCTATGTAAGTAGACACACACACAAACATACATACATACATATCTATTTATATATAAATAAATATAATTGTAGATAATAGATAAAATATAGATATAGCTATAGCTATGTATATAGATATACAGATACACACACACCACTGTGGTGGTCATTGTGATGTTTCCACTCATTTTCATGTTTTACTTGGGTGTTATACATTCCACTGACATACTTTCCATGCTTCCTGCATACTTTGTATGTTCAGGTTTGCATTTCTTAATTTCTCATTTCCATAAGCTATTTAGTAATTATCTGTATCACCATGTGGTTTTTACATGACAATTTAACACTGCATTTCACTGGAGGAGGTTCATGGTCCTAGCATTCTGTATGTTTGGCTTGTGTGATGTCATGGCATGTCAGATATCTACATTGCATACCTGAACAGCATCTGTGTTATTACCTCTGTTATGTAATGTCTACATTGATGTCAGGTTCCTAGTTCTTCTGCCCTATGATGTGGTGTGTACAGTTAGCGGTTTATTATGCAACCACAATACTCTTTTGCTGTATTACTGCACTTAGCTGTTTACCTGTTGCATACTGGGTTGGAGGTACTAAAACAATCTCAGCTTGTCTTCTTCTACATTTTTTGGCTGTATTTTTTCAGCCTTGCTTCTGCTTGACTTACACCTGCCATCAGTTGTACTTCTTTTGGTATTATAGTCAAACAGTTTGCACCATATCAGCACTGTTTTGTGCATTAATATGTAATATGCTATTGATGTACATGACGGATAGAATGCATCCCTGTCCTATTTATCATTTTTCCTTAACCGGTGTTGTATAGCCATATGTTATATGTTTGTAAATGTACTTTTCCTCACCTCCTCTTTTCATGTCTTTTTCATACCTTCTTTTCTTCATGAAACAAAAAATGGAGCCTACTTCCACCAAAAAAAAAAAAATTCCCATGCCCCTCTGCCTCTTGTCTTACCTTATGGAATTGTAGATCTTCTGTGCCACTTTTCTTCACCCTCACCACACATCTGCTTTGCTATCACCTTATTTTCTTGGGTATGTGCATTAAGTCTGTTCCCCATATATGTTCAAAACCTTTTGGTATGACTGACACACAGGTTGCAACATCTCAGCACTGCTTTGTGCATTGGTATGCAATATATGGCTGGTATGCATCCCTACCCTGTTTGTCATCTTTCCTTAACCCATGTTGTACAGCCATATGTGTGCTGTCTGTGTAACTTACCTATCCTTTATGTATATTATCAAGCTTTATTTGCCCTGTATTGTGCTACTTGCTATATATTTGTAATTACCCTTTTCCCCACTTTCTCTTTCTATGTCTTTTCCAAAAAAAAAAAAAAAAAAGATCCATGCCCCTCTGACTCTTCCTCAGACCTTCCTATTCCATCCTACTTTTCTATTACCATATTTCCTTTAGTGTGCATTTTACTTGTGTTGTCCACACATGTCTCACACCTACTGTTAGCTACAATTAGCATTGGTGATGTGGCTGTGGATGCCACTTCACCATAATTACAGTTTTTGCAAATTACGATGGATTCTAAAAATGATAATTGATTTGTCTGTGTTTGTGTGCATTTATGTGCATGTGTGTGTGTGTGTGTGTGTGTGTGTGTGTGTGTGTGTGTGTGTGTGCTAGCACACACATGCATGTATGGTATCAGCAACATATTGTGGATATCTGTGGTTTTATGAGAATATTGCTGATGCACATTTCTTTTCTATCATTGTTTTCCACATATACTGCGGTGGTGGTGGTAGCATTGTCACCTCACAGTATGACATTGCCCGGTTCGATTCTCAGCTTGAGCATCTTCTGTGTGGAGACATGCGTGAATGGGCGTACCTTCGTTGAAGGTTGTGCGTCAGGGCTGGCAACTCGGCATGTAAAAATCTACTGCCAATCATTAGCAGACCGGAGTTCTGCTGTGGCGACTCCTAACCGCCAAAAGACACAACAACTGACGTTTCATTAAGTATGACAACCTGTCACACATGCAATTTGCTAATAGAAATATATCACCCTATATCCTTTTTTTAATTTGGAATACAATTTTGCCAAACCTGATTGTAGTTGCGAATGCATTGTTGGTTATTTGTTGTGGTTGCATTGCAATGTGATATGTTTGTTAAACTGGATCACATTTGCATATTATTTGTCTTCCTGCATATCTTGCTCAGAACTCAGGCAGGCCACCGAATTGGGCAAATCTTTTGGAATCTGGCCCAACATTTCTCTTTCCTTTACTACTCATAGTAAACATTTCAGGAAATCATCTTTAGACATAAACTCAACATGTGAGAATCTTATTTTTTACACAGAGATAAAAGTATATGAAAATATTTTCTTATCTAGCCCACTTTACCATTCAAACTACTGCTTTTTCATGAACATATTTTGTAAATTAAGAGCAACTATTAAGAATGTTCATTAAACAGGCAATGATGGCTTCTTTCCAATGACACAGAAATTCACTTTTTGGAGAAAAGGCTATAATTCTTAACTGAGGTCTAATGACAAATGAATGCACACTTTTTGTTCTGGACATGTTGCACACTGATTATTAGTAGCAGTAGTAACTATGGCAGTGAAATTGCCTTAGCATGTCTGTATTTGGCAAGTATGTGTAGTAGGAATATCTAGGTCATCCATATGTTTCATAGTATTATAACTGAACTTGTAGGTAAATCATGTAAATTATTCCTGTAAATTATGTTGCCATTCTGCTGTTTTGAACTTATAGTAGACTCAGTGACCAAATTGCCTTCATCAGGACAGGAATTTTTATTGATAGCACATTTCCAATGAAAGAAAGGGCTACATTAATGGAATATGTAGGATTTTGCTTTACATGTACTGCCAGCTTATTAAGGAATTTCCTGGATGCACTGCATTTTCCACTTTGAGCCAAATTAATATACTTTTTCATAATGGAAACTAACCATAATGAAACCTACACACTGGGACAGTAAAACGACTGCAAAAAAAGGACACTGCATCTATAAAAAGGAAGAAATGTTCCCATTCTTCAGTCACAGGCTTTCATAAGCATTTATGGGAGTTATACCTTGACCGTAAGGTATACAGCCCCATATGCCAAAAAATGCATAGTCATACCCTTCGGGAAAAACAAGGTTACCCCTAGCTACCAAATAGGTGGCAATCCACTGAGTACAGAAGAAGTTATCAGGGACCTGGGGACCCAGGTTGATAGTAGTCTGTCATTCGACACCCATGTAGCTAAAGTAGTTAGGAAGACCTTCTACATTGCCCACCTTATCATGAAGGGATTCTCATCTAGATCAAGGGAGGTCATAGTCTCCCTATACTCATCACTCATCAGACCAATGATTGAGTACAATGCCCCATTCGGAATGTATCTGACCCGACACTTGCAGCAGCTGGAGAGGCCACAAAGTTCCTCACCAAAGATAAAGGGTCTCAAACATCTGTCCTATGCTGCCCGACTGAAAGAACTCCAGCTCTATTCAGTAAACACGCTTGCTCAGAGGTGACCTTTGCCTAACATACAAGGCCATGTCAAACCCAGATTTGATGAATATGCTTCACCTCAAAAATCTAGATCCATCAGAGCCACAAGGCGGAGACTTAAACCTCGACACGGCTATTAATAGGACGTGCTGGAGGATAGATTCATCACCCAAAGACTCCTATGCTGTGGAATAAAATCCCGGTATATGTGAGGCAGAGCACCTCGCTGGCCTTGTTCAAGAGAAATCTTGACCAATGGATGGGAGATCGCAGATATACCCCAGGGATTACCTCAGTGTCACTGCTCAACAGAGGCACAGCAAAATAATGGGTATAGTTCCCCATACTAAAGGGGTGGCATAAGCCACAAAACTATGGGCTAGGCTTGTAAATGCCCTCGGGCAGATAGCCTAGTATGAACCTATGAACCTATGAACCTATGAACATACAACCCAACATTCATGTGCTGTTTAACATTAACCATGACTTATCTGCTCAATTTTCATTCATGGTTACTATCAGCTGGTAACATTAACACAAGCTTAAGCATATACATAACCAAGTTAAAGGAAACCAAGTTCAGGATCCACAACTATTGAAGAAAACAAAATTCCACCACAGCAGCTTCAGGATGCAGGAACACCAACGCACAAAGGTTTAACTCTTTTATTTCACGAAAAAACACTCACAGACTAAACATTTCAACGTTTTTGATCACTTTTTCAAAGCTGCTCTTATAGTCAAAGAACAGTAAATCTGTTGTTATACTCCTATGTAACATATTAATTTCTTCCTTAAGTTTGAACAATTTAACGTTGTTGTTGCGTATTATGACGTCTAACAATTGCATACCTGTTTGATCGAATAGGGCGACCAGTTCGTTGAAGCTGTCTGAATCAATGTCAACCCCCATGGGTAGCCTCCAGACTCGAAGCCCTCTAGGGACCTGTTTCATTTCTTTGGATTTTGTTAAGAAAGAGTTGTCTAACTGCATGGCTCTGTATCTCCTGCAGAGTTTTTCATATTTGTAAATCTGCTCACGTAGGGTTAGCGGGTAGTGCTCGTTTCCACTGCCGTTGGTATCAATCACTTCCGGTACTTCCGGATGACTATCAAACCAGGAATTTAAATCATGAATGCGAGTAGTTCCCATCGATGGCACAAGCCGCTCAGTTCCCTCCGAGTCTCCTCTCCTTGTGCCGGTTTCAATGTTGTTGGTTAATACGCCACTGTATGTATTGGAATTGTTGGAATTTGTTACCCTTTGTCCTGGAGTAACGCCCTCAGTTGAATGCAAAGTAAATAATCTCTCTTCCGAATCCGTCGGGCTGACCACAATGTCATTCCTCCGGGTTTGTGTTTCCCCATACACTCTGGCCAATTTACCGATCACATTCGTCAATTCCTTCAGAATTTCCTCCATGCCAAGTGTCACGACCTCCAAAAATTGCTGAGCAGAATATAAACACAAAACCAAGTTAAAGGAAACCAAGTTCAGGATCCACAACTATTGAAGAAAACAAAATTCCACCACAGCAGCTTCAGGATGCAGGAACACCAACGCACAAAGGTTTAACTCTTTTATTTCAGCGAAAAAACACTCACAGACTAAACATTTCAACGTTTTTGATCACTTTTTCAAAGCTGCTCTTATAGTCAAAGAACAGTAAATCTGTTGTTATACTCCTATGTAACATATTAATTTCTTCCTTAAGTTTGAACAATTTAACGTTGTTGTTGCGTATTATGATGTCTAACAATTGCATACCTGTTTGATCGAATAGGGCGACCAGTTCGTTGAAGCTGTCTGAATCAATGTCAACCCTCATGGGTAACCTCCAGACTCGAAGCCCTCTAGGGACCTGTTTCATTTCTTTAGATTTTGTTAAGAAAGAGTTGTCTAACTGCATGGCTCTGTATCTCCTGCAGAGTTTTTCATATTTGTAAATCTGCTCACGTAGGGTTAGCGGGTAGTGCTCGTTTCCACTGCCGTTGGTATCAATCACTTCCGGTACTTCTGGATGACTATCAAAATTCGGCGCCTCAAACCAGGAATTTAAATCATGAATGCGAGTAGTTCCCATCGATGGCACAAGCCGCTCATTTCCCTCCGAGTCTCCTCTCCTTGTGCCGGTTTCAATGTTGTTGGTTAATACGCCACTGTATGTATTGGAATTGTTGGAATTTGTTACCCGTTGTCCTGGAGTAACGCCCTCAGTTGAATGCAAAGTAAATAATCTCTCTTCCGAATCCGTCGGGCTGACCACAATGTCATTCCTCCGGGTTTGTGTTTCCCCATACACTCTGGCCAATTTACCGATCACATTCGTCAATTCCTTCAGAATTTCCTCCATGCCAAGTGTCACGACCTCCAAAAATTGCTGAGCAGAATATAAACACAAAACCAAGTTAAAACATGCATCCATGTATGTGCACACAAAGACATACACACAATGCACACACATAGACACAAACTCACATATGCACACACATACTGTACAGACACCATTATCTGTTAAATCATGGTATACTCTTTATTGTACAAATATATATTTATGAGAAATATTGGGAGCGTTTTTTATTGCTTTGCCTCTGACTTCATTTATTTAGTTCATGTTACTTATGATTCTGATGTTTGTGTAACTAAATTTTTTTGGCTGTTGCATCACCACAATCATGTCTTATATTTTTGATATTTTTTTATATTTGCTGTATATTTTTCTTAGCTTTGTTTTGTATTTTAATGTTTAAATAACTAAAACAAGACCTTGAGTATCAACTCTTTGAAAGCAGTTGAAGCCCATCTATTTAGAATCTCCCTGACTGTCCAGCAGAGCTACAATGAAATCAACCACCAGTAACACTTTGTCCACACAAGAGCTAAGAGGAGACTGTAAATTAGAAATTACGTTGTGTTTCTCTGACCCTTCATCTCATCACTTCCTATTTAGACATTCTGCTCAGCATAAAGATGGACTTACAGACATTCTCATCAGCCTAAATGCACATCTCTACATTGTCAATGAGTTCATAGATTCACTTGCATAATATATTCATCAGTTCTGGGTATAGCTGTAATTTTGCATTGAAAGAAGGACATCCCAAATGTACAGAAGATCGACATAATTTGTAGGACAAGCTTTGCAAGCTATGTGCCCATGATTAGCTAAGAGAGAATCTGCCTGCTGGCAGACAGGTTCAGTGAAACCTTCACCCTCCTGTCCTCCCCATCAGTAAACCAGGGCATCCCCAGCACCTGCTTCCCTCCCCTCATAAGCAGGGAGCAAAAATACAGTCACCATGGGATCCAATAACATCCCTGGCTGTATCCTACATGAACTCAGGCATGAGCTCTCCACTCCATTAGGCACCCTATTCAACTAAAGCCTGAGCACCGGCTTCATCCCAGCTGAATGGAGGACAGCCGCTGTCATCCCTTTATACAAAGGTGGAGTATCCACTGACCCAGGCAATTATAGGCCCATCACCCTAACTAGCTTGAACTGCAAGGCCATGGAACGCATTATTATGGACATTATAAACAAGGACATTGGATACCTCAAAACACTTGACCCCACACAGTTTAGTTTTGTCAAAGGGAGATCATGCCTGCTAAACTAGGTTGGCTTCTTCGAAACAGTCACCAAAGCCATGGATGAGGGGAAGATGGTGCACACCACCTACCTTGACCTAGCCAAAGCCTTCAACACTATTCCCCACTCAGGCATAATAGATAAATTCTCCCATCTAGACATCAACCCGTATGTTACCAGATGGGTAGCTAACTGTCTCACTGATAGACCCATTCAGTCAAATAGGGGAAACCACCTCAAGTAGTAGACCTGTAATGAGTGGTGTAACCCAAGGATCGGTCTGGGGGCCTCTGCTGTTTGGGATATACTTTTCTGAGGTACAAGCCAAAACTAGTGGTCTGTGGCTGACCAAGTTTGCAGATGACTTCAAGCTGGGTGCTGTTTTAAATTCCCCTAGTGATGTGAACTTCCTCCAAGAGGGCCTTACCCAAACTAATGACTGGTGCCAGAAGCATGGCCTCAAACTGAATGCCAAGAAATGCATCATTATCCCCTTTGGGGAAAATGGCATCCCCACTAATTATCACATTAATAATAATGTATTAAGAATGCAATCGGTCTTGGAGGACTTGGGTTCCTAGGTCGACAGCAACCTGACTTTTGACCACCACATTGCCTCAGGTGAACGGAAGGCTTTCTAAATGGCCCACCTCATAAATAATGATATTTCATCCAGGAACAAGGAGGTCATAACATCCGTGTACTCTTCCCTTATCAGACCAATTATCATTATATATATATATATATATATATATATATATATATATATATGCATAAATATATATGGAACAGCTAAAGAGACCGAAGAGGTCCTGACCAGAAAAATCCAGGGTCTCAAACACTAATCCTAAACAGATAGGCTAAAAGCTCTGTCCCTCTACTCAGTCTCATACAGACTGCTCAGAGGTGACCTGTGTCTGGCATACAAGGCCATCTCAGACTCAGCCTTGATGGAGTTGCTGCATATCTGTAATTCAAACTCCACTCCCTGCCCACAAGGCCTTAACCTGGTCTGTGACATTAATAGAACTAATAGACTTTCCCATCTGTGGAATACATTACCTCTCCATGTCAAGCAGAGTACTTCTCTAGCCTTCTTTAAGAGGAACCTGGACGACTGGAAAGGAAACAGAAAATACACTCCTGTGATACCACCTGGCTGAGTCCCTGCTGGACAGGGAAAACAGGTGCTGACTTTGAGGGAACATGGGCCAAATTCTTGACTAGGCTTATAAGAGCCTCTGGGCCAATAGTCTAGCATCATCCTATGAACCTATGAACCTATGATACAACACCAAAGTATGTAACAAATGAATGCATGATAAATATAATGGCAGCATGGAACATATTCTGGTGAGTGCTTGAATAGTATTTAAACATCCTATCCAGCTTTCCACACAAAGGCCTCATGTCTACTAAGTACAAACCTCTTCAGATTCTCTGAGTGGCTTTCACTAGGGTGACATTTTCTGAGTGTTCCCTGGACTACAGACTCTGTAATGGGAACTAGAGCAAAAGTCTCTTATGGGAATAAAATAATGACCCATAACAGAGTAAGGAATTCAATTAAAGAACTAATTTAAAGTAGAATCCAGCAAGCCTGGGTGCATGTAACAAATTATAATAGTCAATGATGGTCTGTGATTATGCAAAAAGAGACAAAAGGCAGTGACTGATTCTCTAATTAACCTGTTATATCCTTCATCTGTTTTTCTCTCTCCTCAACTGAATCCTCAAAGAAAAAAAAAAAACAGTGCAAGACTTAAGAAAGAGGATAGCCATATGCTGTGATTTGGAGTTCTTACAAAGAAAAATGAGCTATCTGATAGGTCTTCAAGGTTAATAAAATAAATCTTATTTTCTGTCTGAGTTTGCTGAGTCTCTTGAAAGCATAATGCTACTGCCTTCACCATTCTGAAATGCTGAGATTGCTTACGTCTGCTGACTTGACTGTAAGTCAGTTAACATTTTATTAGTTTTAACCTTGACTTAAGATACCTCATAATTAAACCATATACAATTCCATTTGTCTGTGGCTTGTTAAACTTCTTACCATAAAAGAATGGAAAATCCAACATACTTCTTGCTTGATAGAAGTTGAACTATTTATCCTCTAAAATAAAACAGCTTTAAGAGAGCACCAAAATAGCTAATCATTACACTGACAGTGAATATATAAATCCAACCCTCACCCCTCCCCCGAAAGGCATTGACTAACCACAGCATTCAGATGAAGAAATTCAATAAAGGGAAAAAGAGAGTACCCGTTGGCGACTCATGTAGATGTGAGTAACCCTAGGCTCACCCAGAGGGAGATACAACAGAACTTGCTCTGCATGTGTCAAATACCGACTCTGATCCCGAGTGGAATTCTACCTTTATCCAGCGTAATACCCAGACACAAAGAGAAGATTGTTTGTGTCTTTTGGCTTTTCCTGGTTAGGGGGTCGCTACAGCGGAACTCCGGTCCGCTAATGATTGGCAGTAGATTTTTACGTACTGGCTTGCCGGGCCTAACACAATCTTCAACGAAGGAACGCCCATTCACGCATGTCGCTACACAGGAAACGCTCTAACTAAGAATTGAACGGGCAACGTCTAACTGTGAGGCGACAACGCTACCACAGCACCAACACCGCAGTTTGGCTTTAACAACTGGCTGAGTAGCTGGTGTCATTTTGGGAGGATCAGGTATACCTTATCTTGGAACAAGATTATCAAGAGCAGAGCTCACTTCACCAAGAATTACTCTTCCCTTTTTTCCATTGATTCTTCATAGTGTCCAAAGCACATAAATGCCACATGGTGTCCGTTTAGGCAAAGTCTTCCAATGGGACATTGCAGCACAATAAAAAGCCTTCAAAGATGTTCCAGTCCAAACTCTATTGAGGTTGCTGTGTTCATTCCCAGTAAACATAACAATAAATTCTAAATTATTGAGGTTCTCCTGCAACTTGAACAAATACATATCTGTATCGTAACAGAGACTTGTTTTGCATATAAATCTGTCTTTTTATAAGGTTTCTTCACATATCATGCATTTAGATCTGCTGGAAACTGCAGAGAAGTATCAGTACTGACCATCTGCTGGTTGACCAAATGAGCATTCAACAATACAGACAGCAGCTATACATCTAAACACACATGCATGCGTGCACACACACACACACACACACACACACACACACACATATATGTTTATATATATATATGTATATATATATATATATATATATATATATATATATATATATATATATATATGTGTGTGTGTGTGTGTGTGTGTATATATCATCATCATCATCCCCTTTTTCCCATTTACATGGGGTCAGGGTATCGTACTAACTGTCACCAACTGTCTCGATTCAGTGCCACTCTCCTGCCTTCTTCAACACTCATGCCTGACTGTCGCAGATCTTCTTTCACACAATCCATCCACCTCTTTGCTGGCTGCCCTCGCATCCTCTTACCTTCTTCCTGTCTATCCCAAATCTCCCGCACCAGATGGTCTTCTACTTTTCTACACGTGTCCATGCCATCGTAATCAGTTTTCTTTGATCTTTTCTGCAATTGGAGCTACTTTGGCTTCTGCTCTTATGTCCTCATTTCTTCACCTGAACCGCAGTGTGCATCCTACCACCTTTCTCAGGCACTTCATTTCCATCACCTCTAGCTTCTTCAACTGTTCTGCCTTTACTGCCCAGGTTTCTGTAGCATACAGTAGTACTGGTCGCACCACTGTCTTGTACACCTTACTTTTCAGCTTCTTTGGCATTCTTCTGTCATATACTACACCTGATACTCTATGCCAGTTGGCTGCAGCCCCTCTGATTCTAGCTTTGATCTCTTCATTCAGACTACCCTTCTCCTCAACCACCCCTCCCAGATACTTGAAGCTGTTTACCTGTTCCACTATCTTCCCATCTATCTCTATTCTCAGCTTCTTATGATTTCCCCAATCTGCTGCCATTACCACTGTCTTATCTGTGCTTAGTTTCATCCCATGTGCCTTCAGATTTGCATTCCATTCTCCTATCCTTTGCTGAAGTTCTAGATCAGAGTCTGCCTGTACTGCCACATCGTCTGCATACAGCAGCTTTGTTGATCCGTCCCCTCCAACCTGTTTGCTGATGTAGTCCATTACCAGTATGAACAGCAGTGGGCTCAGAGCTGAACCCTGGTGTACACCCACTCCCACTGGGAACCCCTCAGTGAGGCCAAACACTGTTTGTACTTGAGTCACTGGGTCCTTGTACATAGCCTGTACTAATTCTACCAATGTTTCTGGGACTTCAAATCACCGCAGTACTGCTCAGATCAGCTTTCTTGGGACCTTGTCATATGCTTTCTCCAAGTCTAGGAAAGCCCAGTTTGACTCTCTCCTTTTCTCTAATTTCTTCTCAAGTATCTGTCTCAATGCAAACATCGGGTCAATTGTGCTGCATCCTGATCTGAATCCGAACTGTTCATCTCCCATCTTACATTCTACTATTCTGCGTATCCATTTATCAATCACCCTCTCCAGAACTTTCATGCAATGTGGTAGGAGTTTGATGCCTCTGTACTGTCCACAGCTGGATGTCCCCTTTGTTCTTGTACACTGACATGAGTATGCTTATTCTCCAGTCATCTGGAATACACCTTTCTCTCCACACTGCAATTATTACCCTCAGGAGCCATTTCTCCCCTAGCTCACCCAGCATCTTTATCATATCTGCTGTGACCTCATCTGAGCCTGCTGCTTTCCCGGACTTCATTTTTCTTAGTGCTGCTCTTACTTCTTCTAAGCTGTGCTCCTCTTCTACTCTCAGTGTAGGCTGTTTTTGGGGCAGTACTGCTTCTGTGGGGTTTTCTTCATTCAGAAGCTGCTGGAAATGCTCCTTCCATCTGCCTTTGATGTCCTGTGGGCTGGTAAGCAGGTTGTTGCTGGAATCCCTTATGAAGGGTGTCTGATTATCTTCTTTATCTTTCTGTCTTTGCCTTGCAACCTGGTATAGTTTCTTTGTGCCCCTTACTGAGTCACTTTCCAGTAGCTGATAGAGTGCCTCTGATGCCCTATTCTCTGCTATTGCAACTTCTTTCTTAGTTTCTTTGTTGGCCAACCAGTAGTCCTTCCTAGCTTGGTCAGTCTTTTCAATCTCCCACTTCTTCCTGCACTCCTTCTTTCTTTTGATTACTTCCTGCACTTCTGCATTCCACCACCAGCTTTCCTTATGTACCTTATTTCCATACCTGGCTCAGCCACATATCTTTTCTGTAGTCCTAACACATGCTGATTTTAGGCGCTGCCACTCTTCTTCGACTCCACCTATTTCCTCCTCTTCTTGGGGTGCTAGAGCCCTGAGTAATTCCTTGAACTGCTGTACTTTCTCTCCAGTCATCTTCCAGGTCTTCAGCCTGGTCTCTGTTGACCTTAGAGCCTTTTCTGACCACTGCTTGCAGCTGATTCTGGCAACTACTGGTTTATGCTGTGAACCAACTGCTTCACTGGGGATGACTTTGCAATCATGGATTCTACCCCAGTGCCTTTTCCTTACTAGTTGGCTACTCTTGTATGTGATCTTGTGACTGTCTTCTGAACCATGTGTTGGCTACTATCAAGCCATTTGCCAGACAGAAGTCTAGAATGGCTTCTCCTTCTTTATTCCTATTGCTCCACCCATGTGGACCCAGGCAGTCCTCATATCCTGTTCTGTCTGTCCTGATATGTGCATTTAAGTCACCCATTATCAACACCAATTCATGTTGTCCTGCTTTATCTAGTAGGTCCTGCAACTGCTGTCTGAATGCACTCTTTTCCTCACTATCACAACCCTGCTGTGGGGCATAGGCTGAGATTATGAATACTGTCCTATCATTACACTGGAGTCTGATTGCCATGAGTCTGTCATTAATTCTGATGATATCCCTCACTGACTTCTGAAACCTCTGTCTCACCACAATTCCTACACCATTTCTAGCCTGTCCACCACCTGAGTAGTAGAGTCTGGATCCCAAGTCAAGTGGCTTTGTTGCACTGCCCTTCCATCTCATCTCTTGGATACATAGGATGTCCAGCCTCCTCCGTATCATCATGTCATCCACTTCTAAGCTGCTTCCTGTCAGTGAACCTACATTAAGCGTAGCAATTCTCAGTTCATGTTTGGCAGGTTGGTAGGTTTTATGCCCAGCTTTCAATCAACAGAGCTATCCCAGGTAACCCAGGCTGGGCAACTAGACACCAGCCAGCCAGTAGCCTATTGACCCAGGGCTGCTTGGCTTTTATGGCGGGTACACACTGGCCAATAGGGGCACATATACCCCTTCCACCATTAGCATGAGTTCCTGGCATGGGTCAGAGAGTAGGCCGGGTCCTCAACCAACTTATCACCGGTAACTACCAATGCCCATTTTTTGGCGGCAGACAACATGACCAAATCACCTAGAGCCATATTTTACACCGTCGAGTGGCTAGCCCTGCCACGGTGCGCAGTTTGTGATCTGTGTTCTCCTATCTTGAGGATACTGCGCACCACAATAGATGCCCAAAGCGGTTGGTCTTTTTACAACTCTTCCCCCCATTAGGCACCATGTAGAGTCTGTGCTGCTGCCCACAGCTCCATTCATTGGTGAGTTTGAGATGGAAACACTCAGCATGTTTTTCGAACATGGGAGAAACCTCACGGAGACACAGAGAGAACATGCAAACTCCAAACAGGCATTAGTCGGAAGTCAGGATCGAACCTTGTACCTTGTGCATTGGAGGCGAAGACCTTAACCATTAAGCCATCTGGTCTCAAGATATATATGTATATATATATATATATATATATATATATATATATGTATATATATATATATATATATATATATATATATATATATATATATATATATATATATATATATATATATATATATATATATATATATATATATGTATGTATATATATATATATATATATATCTCTATATATATATATATATATATATATATATATATATATATAGATATATTTATCTGCATAAATACCTTTTGATGGTTGGATTCAAATATTAACTGAAGCACTGGCACCACAAAGGTTTGAGTATGCCCAATGACTCTTAGACTTAATAAAATTTTACTCCCATGAAAAAATAATTAATCATACCACTGGGAATCAAAATTTTTTGATCATGTCGTCACTAACATCTCCGTTAACTGCATTTCTCATATAGTAGCCTGTTCTTTTTTCAAAGCCAATCACAAATCAAGACGCCCCCTTAGATCCTCTAAACTCAACATAACTTTGAAAGACAATTCTATTAAAACTATATGATGATCTTTCAAAATTCAGTTATATGAGCACCAGCACCCACGTAGCCTTAGCTATCACTTAAGCCAATACATTGTACTATCATTGAGCAAATATGATACACAAATGGTCCTTGTTAGAACCCAACAGACTGGGAGATGTAAAATAAACCACCTTGGAGAAATGCAACATTCATAAGCTCTATAATAAAAGAAAAAAATAATTTAAGGGCTATGATCAATGGCAATCTATTCAAAACAGAACCAAAGAGATGGAGTGACATAAAAGTAAACCACTTTGGTGGAGTGCAGTCAGTAATAAAAGGAAAAAAAAAGTTAATTATATCTTATAATAAATCAAGATCAACTAACATTAAAGATTCTTTCAAAAAGATCAAGAAAAATCTGAAAGTTACTACAAGGAAGATCAAAGTAAAGCACAAACAAAAATCTGCACCCAAAGCCGAGGATAGTCATAAATTAAGCCATAGTTCTGAATGTATGCTACAATAGTTGCACTTAGTTCAAAAAAAGATTATTTTCTCTTAAGGACAGAGATATGATTTTAGGTAATATAAAACTACTAATGTGTTTGTATATATTACGAATATGCAACATAGCCATTGCCACTATAACACTATTACGTGGTATTGATATTTTAAGACTGTACATATTCCATATATATTGCATTTCCAAGCTAAAGTCAGCTGTATGTGAGATGCCTAAAGTGGTAACATCATTCTGTTAAGCTGCGGTGTTGTTCAGAATAGACGTTACCTGTCTGACTAAAGTAATAGTATACCCGAACATTCTTAAGGCTACCAACAAATATAAATGGGTGACCACTATTGAGCACACTGACAGTGGCTTTATGGGATTCTCCAGCACTCACTTATTCCAAGAAATATTTCAACAGTATTTTCTTTCTCATTGGTACCTTACTAGTATTCGACAGAATTTTATGCTTTATGTATTTTTCATTCACATAACCCTATGATATGAGTTTGTACCATTTCACTATTGCTATTTATTGGAAATGATATACTGCTGTTAGATTTAACCAGCAGAACAACCAACCTTGCATTTATTTTCTTTCCTCTTTATGATTTTTTTGTGGCTGGGCCTGGGTATCCAGTTTGAGGATGCAAATGCTACATTTTTGTTTGCATTTCTGAACTCAACTGACTGTTATCTCAGGTATACACAGGAGTCATTTACTGGCGAGTGTGAAGTAGATGGCATGTAGATAATAGCCAATGTAATCAGAGTTCTGTCCTAGAAAAGCAGAAAATAGTGCATTGCTTTTTACGAATTACAGTACAGCAGATACCGCAAGTGTGGAAGATTCAGTGTTCTGTGGGATCTGTATTTGTGGTTCATATTTGTCAGTTAGTAACCACCTGATCCTTTTTTCCAGTGTTTTTTCCAGACAATGTTTGCTGTCCAGATAATAGAAATGTGAGATCTCAACTCATGCAGCAATTTTGTTTTTCATTTTAGGTGTGTCCCTTTACCCATGGTAGCATGATGTTAATTTAGTATGTTTCAGTAAGGGGTGGAGAGGAGCAAAGTCCCTCCCATTTAGGTTAGTTTTTATATGGAATTGTGCAGCTGGAAACTCCTGGATATTTGTAAGACTGGGTGATTTATTCTGGCCAGATTTTCCCCTCTATTGGATGAAGTGGAAATGTCCTGTGGCCTTCTTAATAAGTAAGCATTGTGAGAAGTGGGAAACTAATGATTAGATGTCAAAGTGGCAACAGCAGTACTACATGTCTTCCACTGGAATGTAGTAGTGAAGCAAGAACAGAGTCATAAAAAAAATCAATTTACTGGGCACTCTGTACCCATATCCTCACCTGTGGTTACAAGCAGTGGTAGCTAATGACCGACAGGTGCAGACCCTTGTCTGACATTTAGATTACTTCCTAGGATTGTTGGTCTCACTACTAGTGAAGAACTTGACAACCTTGGGGGATCTTAGATTACAGCCACTACTCCTCCATCTTGAGAGGAAGTAGATAATATGTTTTTGGTACTCACTGAGGATACCCTAGGATTCCTATCACAAGAGATTGACAGTTATGATCCACTGACAGGAGGGTCTATGTTAGACCATGGATATATTGAAGATACTGCATTTCCCAGCTTGGCATAAAAACCCTGGGAAAACCACAGGGAGTGGTAGGCACCATTGCTGGAGAAAGGTATATCTGTTATGCCTAATCTAGCTTGGTACCCCCTCTCTCAACTGAAACAAAATAGTTTGGTAAATAGATGGCTACATGCATGAGTAGAATTCCATAAGCTGCATAGTTTGGATGAAATATATCATAGTGATGACCACTGACTGACCATCAGTGAAGATGGATGTATTCATGCCTGGAAGAAGCTTGAATGGGTAAGTTTCAGCAACAGTGGGTAAATCCACCTTCATTGCCATTGAAGCTATGGTTAAAAATGTTTTCTTATCTTTATAAAAGAAATCCATTCTATAAATAGCTTCATAGCCCAGATGTTATAATTGTATGCCAATAGCCAACTCCCTACAAACATAGCCCCACAATCTTAACCAGTGAATTATCCAAATAAATTGCTGAAGTGATATGCTTAAGCAAAAAATGCATTTATATAACAAGCAGTTTAAAATATTTAACTAAATACATAATGTAACTATGTGAATGTTTTGTTTAAATACCAGCATGTTTCATTGCACAGAAATAAAACTTTTTTTTTTAAAATACTCTCCAACAATGTTAATGAGGATGGATTCTAAGCAACGCAGTTACTCCATGCCCAAGTTAACATGACACAGATCGATCAGTCCTCATTCTTTGCACATTACTGGAGACTTCCTGAGTCCTACTCCAAAAGAGGCATCGGGATTGCTACTCTGCGATGCTTCAGCATTGTATATTGATGAAGAGCGGGTGATGTACCATTCAAAAGCATCAGAGCTGTCAGGCCATTTTGGCAAAGCAACAACTGCACCTGTATGTGAAGTTTAACCTGGGTGTCTTTTTTTATGGAGGAATTGAAGGTGTGTTTTATATACAGACATTTTTTCCTCATACTTATTGCCATACTCAATATGGAGACTTTGTCTTTTCAAGAAACAGATAACATTTCAGCCCCATGGACTAGAGGGATAAAGACCTGCCTGTGTACAAGATAGCCCATGTTCAACCAGTAGCATGAGCTCTAGAGGAACAGGTGGAGATGGACGGAAGTAAGTGGTCGACATCAGCTGTCCCATTATGGCAGCAGGAGGCAGCCTGGCTCTCTGAAGTTACAGCCTGAAGAGCTCAGTCAGCCCATTCTGCAAGTGATGTGTTACTTGGTTGGGAGATTGCATGTATGTGAAAGCAGGTATACACCTTCTAAAGGCAGCTATAGTGGAGACTGCAAAAAACTCTTGAGCAGGGGCTAGAGTGTAAGGAAAAATAACTCACACTGGCAGATGAACGATGCTTCACTGGAGTCTCCAGTTTCCTCACCTGTTCTAGTGATGGCTGGGCAAAGCCCTCTGGAGGCAAAGGTGGGTTCATTATACCAAGTACATGAGAAAAAGAGCTAGCAGTAGTTCATACTCTCCTGTGGCGAACCAAAAGAAAAAGAAAACAGAAAAATGAGAACTTTGTGCTATTAACTGCAGCCTGTAAAAACAGCATAGTTGTTTTCAGAAGCAGGATAAAACACATTGGTATCTCATTCATATACTTTTTTGTTAACAGACGGCACATTGTGAATGTTCAAAGGGGTCATTCTGAAATGAATAACATTATATGAAGTACCACTTGACCAGCTTTTTCTTCCACAGAATGTAACTGGACATGCCGCTAAATGAAATGAAATAATTTACACAAGTTTCCATAAAACAGGGGAGTTTAAAAAACATATGGTCACAGTAAGTAGCATGCCACAGACATGCTAATTGTTTTTGAATACCCCTTCTTTTAGTAAGCAAAGAAGTCACTTCTGTCAGCTACAAAATGGAATTTGTTCTGCAAGAATTAAATTGAATATCCATTGTTACTTTTATTTGCATCCTCTTGTAACAGGAAAGTAAAATGCTGTTACTAATTGTCTATCATTTCTATCTTCATAAACAGAATCAGTAATAGAATGTAATTTATTTCCTTCTTCAATGTGTGTATATATATATATATATATATATATATATATATATATATATATAGCATACGCGTGTTAATTATTTTGTCTAAAATAACACTTTACAAAAAAAAAAAAATATATATATATATATATATATATATATATATATATTTAATATATATAAATATATATATATCTATATATATATGTATATATATATATAAATATGTATCTATATATATATATATGTTAAATAAAACTAAAAACCACACAAGTAAGAAAAGACTTATTTGTAATATAAAAAAAATTCTTTTGTGTCCTTTATTGCTTGTTTTAAGTATTAGTCGCATATAGTTCAGTGTTAATGGTGTTTAATTATTTTTCAAGAAATATATATATATATATATATATATATATATATATATATATATATATATATATGTATATGTATATACATATATGTATAATTTTACTAATTTAATCTCTGCTTTCTAGAAAGTGGGCAACTACAACTTGTGGGTGGAAAGGATCGATGTTCTGGAACAGTAGAGATTTTGAACAATGGAATCTGGGGAACCATCTGTGATGACTCATGGGATATGAAGGATGCAGAGGTAGTGTGTCGACAGCTTGGATGTGGATTTCCTCTTGCAGTCACTGGAGAACCTAACTCAGACAATAGAACTGGACCTATCTGGCTGGATGAGGTGAACTGTAGAGGGAGAGAATTTTTCCTTTGGGACTGCCCTTCTAGCCCCTGGGGACAGAGTGACTGTGAACATAAGGAGGATGCTGGTGTTATATGTTCAGGTAATGGCAGAAATTTCTTTATGCAGCTACATTAGCATTTTTAGGGGCTGATGAAACATATTGCTTCCTGCCAGACAGCTTTAAATTTGTTAATGTCTATTTCAGACAATGGATGGGATTAATAAATTATTTACACTTATTTAGCACAACTCCTGATTCTAAAAACAACAGTCAAAACATCCTTGTAGTTCTCCAACCTTGTGTGCATGCAAAGAGGCATTTATAGTAGAATTGCAAGATAGTGGAAGCTGTCTGCACTGTTACCTAATTATTTTGGAATCATAGGTTCATAGGTGATTGAGGCTAATGGCCCTAAGGAACCTTTTTAAATGTAACCATGCTTCCCCAATGTAACTGACAAGTTTTCATACTTTTTATAATTTTAAAGAATATATGTAAAGTTGGCAATGGGTGATTAAGCATTTGCAGGCTTTCCGGCAAAAAAGTCGCTTGTAATGATAATTGCAAAATGCATTCTATTTGTTAGTTGAGTTCATGTTTTAAACCTGTGATTTTGACTTTCATTTTGTAATACAGGAAGCACAAACATCATAAAAACAAATTTGCATTCAAATATTTAATCTAAGCAAGGTGCAGCTTGTGTGATTCAATGCATATTTTGCATGCTTTAAACTTTTACTCATCTGTAATAATAATGCCAATATATGCTACCATGATGCAATTATTTTATTTATTCTGTTTAGGTGCCCCTATAGCTACTACCTTTACATCACAATCAAATGGTAAGTAATCAACATAAAAAGGCACTTTCCAATACTGATTACATGGTTATTTTTGAGGCTCCATTAAAAAAATAAGATATGTATGTAGTCATAAAATATGTACTATTGTCATTATCAGGATCTTACACTTGCCAAACTGGCATTCATAATTTAATTTTCTGTTGTACTTGCAAACATCGTTAGGATAATCCAGACTGTTCATGAACAGAATATGCTGCAGTATAACTATGTTTAGCATGCTGCCTGTTGTTGCTATGATTTACCTCAGAATAATGTCCACTTAGTCCTAGGTAGCAAACAAGTGGTAAATGAATTATATTAACAGAATTAATTTCAAACTACAAATCCATCAAAAAAATCACTTTTTATTCTTAAAAATGTCAAGTGCTTTCATACCCAATACTCCAGACTTTTTCTGATGTTATTGGTTTTGTTGTTCAGATGGTATGCATGCCTATTTTGGAGGGTCATTGCTATGATTTATTTACATGGCCTGAGGCAATTATAGCTGGCACACTGACAATTGTCCAGTTCTGTGAATAGCAAGCATAGTACATAAAAGTGTGCTATATTGTAGCAAGGACGAGTTACACAGAGCAGGGTAAATGTATCCCTGACTCAGCTATGCAGTACTAAGCAGCTGCTTGCTGTTACACTGTGACCACCATCATGCCATATGCCATGTCATGAAAGTGTTTCAGTCATTAGACAACGGAGCTAGCATCATTAGCATAATATTGCAATGAGGGGATCTAGCATCATGTAATCTCCCACAGGCTGTTATGGCATGAAGTTGGGGGCGTATAGATGTAGTAGTAGATCTTCCTGCACCACAGGGAATATCATTGCTGGTGCGGTATTCCTACCATGCTGAAGAGACTGGTACGGTGGCAAGCACTAAACCACTAAACAATCTAATTATTAATGTCAAGTTGCTGATTAGTTCTTAATATATTAAATACAATAGATTGACAGATAGTTGCATTAGATATTTAAATTTTAAATTTCATTTCATTACTTTATCATTTCCATTATTAAGCATTGTGTGTGTGTGTGTGTGTGTGTGTGTGTGTGTGTGTGTGTGTGTGTGTGTGTGTGTGTGTGTGTGTGTGTATGTGCATGCTTATTTTTTTTTTATCGTCATTACACTGCAATCCCTAGATTCATTGTCATTTTTTACAGATGCTGCTGATAGGTCACATGTCAGTGAAACCTCTTCTGTCCCACTGGTCATCTGTATTATTCTCGGAGCTCTACTGTTCCTTGTGTTAATCGTTCTCTGTGGACAGGTGCAGAAACACAGGACACTCATTAAAGGTTAGCAACTTAAGAAGAGTACATGCAATCAAATAGCCTAAGCTCTTTAAGAACTGAATACTGATTTTAAACTGTATGTCTATTTACATTAAATTACCTTGTTTGTTACCTTTACAAAGTGCATTTATTGTCTGATTGTTATCACATTTCACACTGAATATACTATCTTTTGTATCAATGTTTAGTGCTTAGTTTGTGGTATCAAGTAATCTGTGTAGTCACAGATAACTATGCATGCCTGTCTGAAATCTTAGATTATTTAAGTTGCATTTCTGTATTAGAAAGACGTTTGAATGCTTCATGTCCCTTTGTTCCTATCATCAGTCTGTATAAGGTATATTAAGTGGAACTACTAAAAATAGTAATAATGACTGATCTTAAACTTCACACCTGTTTTATATTTTATTTGTGTTTTGATTTGTTAACTAGGTGTGAGGACTGGTACAAAGATCATTTTCAGCTAGGCCTATAACACAGGCCAAAGCCAATACACAAATGACAGTTTAAATGGATTTCACAGAATTGACATTTCCATAGAAATATTACCCCAAGTCAAGGCAGTTATTTACCACTCTGACTGCTGACTCCGCCTCTATCTCATGTACACTGACCAATCAGCAGTCAGAATGGATGTGTGGGAGATAGCCACATCTTTTGGAAGCTGGCCAGTTGTTGTATCTTGGTCAAGACACCACACATATAGCCTAAGGTAGAACAGAAGGTTACACATTGGATGTTCTCAGGCAACTCATATATTAAATTTACAGGACAAGATCTTTTAGGATTGCTGATGAGCTGGCAGTTTTAAGGGACAATTAGTAATCAAAAATCTCCCAATATATCCTATCTCTGGGTTATTTGCATGCAAAATATAAGGGCTAAAAGCTATCATGTTAATGTAAGACTAGACTTCTTGAGATTCTCACAGATCAATAGCATAGTAATTACCTATGAACCTGATAGAGATCCACTTTATTCAAATGCAACAGTCTAACAATAAAGAGTTGTTTAATTAATATATCAATGCAATCACAATTAGCAGACAATCTATAAAGATAATTTACATAGAAAGCACATCAATATTTCTGAACTGGCATTTTGTATTAAGATAATGTTGGCTGAAATTCATACACAGTACATCATAATGTGCAAAGCAGCATGAAGAAAAGTGATACCCAGGGAGGAGGTGATTCAGAGACAGAAGCAGTATAGCTGTATCTAATGTTGTGTACACTGGCCATCCATGCAAAAGGAAATGTTAGTGATTCCTCCAATTGGTTGCCAAGCAGACTGTGGGCCTCTTCTTTGTGGATAGAGATGCCACGCAGAAGTTTTTCAAACTGTGCCTGCCATATGTAGAATCAAATGAGATGAGCGAGACGTCCATCTCAGTGTAAAATAACATTGTGTAGCTTTAACTATCCTAGCTACATGGACTTCTCAGTGGCCCACAGAAAATCTGCTTGGAATTTGTCAGGTGTCATCCTCACATATCATACACCAGATTCTCAACTTTATGTTGCAGTATATGGAGAGGTATACATGATTCACAAGGACTGTGCAGGAAAGAGACACAACTTTGCAGGCATTCTACAGGATTTTCCATTTCTCTGAAATCCTAGGAGCCATTTATTGCAAAGATGCACACACACACACACACACACACACACACACACACACACACACACACACACACACACACACACACACACACACTCACCCACTCGATTCACAGGATGTTAGATAAACAAATGGGAAAGGATTCCAGTCTCTCCACTAGTCAGTAGTTTGCAATGCACAGGGTACAATCTAGAACATAACCATGTACCATCTAGACAGTTCTCACTGTTATCATATCTGGTGCACATCCAATGTTTACCAATGTTACATGCAGTGTGAATTTTCACAGAATCACCTATTCAGAAAGTACTCATGTAGGCAGTTGCAGTGCCCAACATATGCAGTTACCATGTAAATATGTAATAGGTCACCCATAATTGTCTCACTGTTGTATGGGGAATGCTGGGTGTGTACTGGATATATAGGTAAAGATGACCCTCATCTGCAGCCCCCAGCCCATACTATATTGTATTGGATATTTAAAAAAATGACAGAATGGGTGTTTGGTCAACTTAAGAGATGCTTTTTCTCCCTATATACATCTGATAGGACACTGCAAAATTCATCTGAGACCTGCAGCCATATATTTGTAATATGTGTCATGTTACATAACATGAATGAGCAGACAGAGCTTTAGATGCAAGGAACGATCCTAGCATTGCCTGCCATACCTGCTGGAACAGTTGATGAGGAGCAGGGCAGCCACTAGAAAACCAGTGGGATCACATTCAAGGCAGAGTAGAGAGAAATACATTGCAGCCTTGGTAATGTGTGCCATGTCTGATCAACAACTGAGGCCCATGGCACAGGAAAGCAGAGAACACAAACTCAAATGACTTGTGCATTATCAAACTCAGGATTTGTAATGCATTGAATGGACTGTCCACTCTTTGATTCAGAAGTACTTTATCTTCTCTTGTTATGAGGTGATCAGCACACAGTCAGCAACATTTGCAAAGGCAGGGGCCACAGTGTTAAGTGACAGTAATACTATGATATGAGCCAAGGTCATGGGAGGTAGATGTGACAGCTATATAGTCTGTGAACATATTGCAGGGAAACGGAGATCAGATCTTCCAATAGAGAGTAGATGTGTCATGCTGTGAACATAGGCAATGTGTACTGTGGTGGTCTGTAGTCTCAGGACTTTATGCAGTCTATGGCAAAGATGGAGTAGCACTACAAGAGCATGCATGTATGCCATGACTCATTATCCCATGTTGGGAGCCATCAGATATATAGTGGCTCATACATGAATGCCATGACTCATTATCCCATGTTGGGAAACATCAGATATATAGTGTCTCTATGATCAATAGGATGGTCACATTTAGGTATTTGATCTGTCCACAGCACATGTTGACAGTGTCGAACTGTAAAAGCAAAAGCACACATGCCTATTGATGTGTCCTAGGGGTGGATAATGAGGAGGACCAGTGGCCATGTACATGAGACTGGCTATCTCCAGGAGTGTTGACCTCTTTGACAAAAATCTGACTCTGATGCTGTGTCAAGAATGGTGTGTGTCACCTTTGTATACAAACATTTGCCTAGCTACCTCACAGCTGAACTCTTCTACAGCAATAAGCAGCAGGACTTGCAGACGCAAACTAGAGGACTGTTGACATCTGCTACATGGACATCCAGTGGATTTAGTTTCCAGTGACCTCAGCATCATCCTCTGCATCCAGTCCTTTACTCAGTGTCAGTGTACTGAAACTGAATGCCAACTTGTCATGTGGTGCTTGTTTTTCTGCAGACCATTCAGCTTAATCTGCATCTCTGCAATGGTCTGAGTAGTAGCTATCTCTTCTTGAATCACTGATCTGCACTAATGTCAAGTATTACACTGAAGTCAGGGGCAGATCTGGAGTCATGGTGGTGCTGCACACTGGCACTCTTCTCTTCTGTTGGGTGCAGGTGGATGTCAGAGTCTGTGTGGCTCACATATTCTGTCTGAGCTGGGGACTCCTGAGTAGTAAGAATGAGTCTGATATTGGCAAAGCACTACTGAGGTTGTTATTTTGAGCTGCCCCTGACCATATGTGGGTGATGTTTGTGATGCTTCCAATGTTAGTGCTGCTGACAGTGTTGCTATGTCATCAGACTGTGCCACGTGCATGTCATCATCATCATTACCACAGATGATTTGCTGACATCAGGAAAGGGTTGTCCCCTGTTGCTAAAACCTCTACCAGTAGAGCTTGTAAAAACATAAAAACAATATACCTGTGATAGTACGATATTAAATAGAAGCCTCCACCAGACCCCAAGTAGGCACAACGTTAAATAGCACCATATAGAAATCTACACTTCTTGTTTTGCAGACAGGATGTACCTGGAAGACAGCTGTGCTAAAACCTCTTGCCAAATAAGTCCTGTCTCATATTCATTGCACTGTAGAATGTGGCACTATAATGGCTAATACTAATATGGTACATACCTTAATGACCCTTGTGGAGTTATCAGCAGAAAGGACACAAGAAGCTCTTCTACATCTCTGTTATTCTTCTGTGCTGGTAGCCCACCTCCTCTGATTTAAATTACCTTAGAAATGTGCCATTATTTTTTCTTTTTTTTTCTTTTTCCATGCCCTGCAGGATGACATTTGGTTCCTGCACAATGACTCTGAGTAAAGCAATAGAGGGCAGATAGCATTGTGCTTGCTAGAATGGATCAGACTGGGATGAGATGCGCAACACCCCATCTTACTCCATCAAAGACAGATTGCCATTTTCTTTCTTGGATTTTTCATACTAACCAAACTACTAGCTGCCCTCATTATCCCTGTTTTAGGCAAAGTCCACCTTTTGGTATTCAAACATAACAAAAAGACTTGCAGTAATTCTAGTCCAAGCAATATTTAGGTTACACTGATAAATGCCAGAAGTCTTAGCAACAAATTACTGGATCTTAAAGTTTTCTTGCAACTTGATTCCTTCTGAATATGTGTTGTAATAGAGAAGCAGTTTCAATAAATAGAAAGCATTCCCTCTGCTGCAAATTCAGACATATTAGAAACTGGGGTGCAATATCAGTATTTGTTAGACACCTAATTATTTCTCCACAGATTCCCCTTGACCCACAAACAAAACTTACTCTATTTCAAATTACCTCAAATAAAACAAATTATCTGTACCTAGCCTTCTGTAGGTCAACTTTCAGGCTCTGAGAAACGATCAAAGACTTTAAAGGTAGCTACTGTACTACCATTAAATAAATTTACCTTTGAGATGGTTGAATTCAACTATCCATTGATTAACATGAAAAATAATACCATAAAGTTTGGGTAAGCCTGAGGGTTCCTAGACTTAGTAAATGCTAATTCCCTTGTGAAAAGAGTTAATTATCTCACTATGGGATAAACCTTTTTTGCCTTATCCTCACTAATATGGCACCTACTTAACTACTCTTTTAGTATACTTATCTCTAATCAAATCTGATCACAAATCAGTACTATCCTTTAAGACATCTAAACCCACTAGAATAAATAACTCTGATTTCAAAAACTTAAATACAAACAAACTTATTAAAACTATATGATGACCTCCCAAAATTCAGTTACAAGATTTCCATCCCCCATGTATTGTCAGCTTTTGTTCATATCTATAGGTGATTACCAGGCTAATGGTACAAGAGCCTTTGCAAACCTAGCCAATAATACCTATGATATGGCAGTGTTGTATCTTAAATTCCCAGATATGGGATGGGATAATATCATAAGTTCATAGGTTCATAGCTTCAGGCTAATGGGTCTTTGGGTTTTGTAACCCTGAGTCATTTTACAGACTGTCTCTGTCCATAAGGGACATGATCAGCACCCTGGGAATGAATTAACGGTTCCTCATCCATTTATCCAAATTATTTTTGAAGAGTGTGAGGGATGGGCTTTTTTATGAAGATGGGAAGTTTATTTTTTATATGAGGTAGCCTTTGGGATATGAATCTATCTCTCCAGAAAGTTCTGTTAGAGTCACAAGTAAGGCTCAGGTCCATAGAATGTGTGACCCCCCCCCCCTGTATAATTTTTCTTGTGAATGTGTCACATTTTCATCAGGGATGGATCAGAGAATACATTGTATGTCAGGCATAAGTCCCCTCTTGATAAATAATATGAGCTGGTGAAAAGGGATAGGACCATTAGTCAGTATGCAAAAGACATGTGTCTTACTCTTTGAATCTTTTTAGTGAGAAACCTCTAGAGCTGCTTCAGTTGATGTGCCTGGTTAGCTACATGTAGAAGGAAACATTTTATTTGATTATTGGCCTGATGAGGGCCAAGTACAATGGCACTATGACTTCTTTTGATCTTGATGCCATGCCTTTACTTATAAGTTGAGCCACACAGAAGGGTTTCCTCACCACCATAGCTACCTGGTGGTCAAAGTTTAAGTTACTATCTAGCTGTGCTCCTGAGTCCCTCACCACTTGGTCTACTTTTAAAGGTGTGCTATTAATATTATAATTTGCAGGGATATCTGATTTACTGAAGGGTATGATTATGCATTTTTTAGCATTTAGTCTCAGACCATGGTTTTGGCACCAGTCATTTGTCATTTTTAGGCCTGTTTGTTGGATTTTGACATCATTTAGGGATTCAGTGATTGCACCCAGCTTGTAGTCCTTGGTGAACTTTGTGAACCAGAGGTCCCCAACACTGGCCTTCACTTCAGAGAAGTATATACCAAACAGGAGGGGTCCCAAGACTGAGCCCCATGGTACACCTCTAGTAACATGTGTCTTAATGGAAGTGGATTCACCCATCGGGACAACATGTGTCCTATCAGTGAGCCAGTCAGCTGTCATCTGATGCTGTAGGGGATTATGCCTAGCTCAGTAAGTTTATCTATGATCCCTGAGTGTGGGATTGTGTTGAAAGGCTTGGCTAGGTCTAGATAGGTAGTGTGTACCATTTTATCCTCATACATGGCCTTGATGACTCTCCTAAAGAAGTCCACCAGACTCAGCAGGCAAGACCTCCCTTTTGGCAAAGCCAAATTGGGTCTGGTGGAGTGTTTGGAGAGTTCCTATGTTGTTATTTATCAAATCAATAATGATTCTTTCCATGGCCTTACAGTCAAGCTTATGGGTCTGTAGTTCCCTGGGTCAGTTGATGGGCCTCCGTTGAGCAGAGGGATGACTGTTGCAGTCCTCCATTCCTCTGGGATGAAGCCTCCAGAGGCTGTGGTTAAATGGGATTTCTGGTAGCAAGATAAATTCTGTTTTAAGATATTTAAGAAGCATCCTGGAATGTTGTTGAGATCCAAGAAGGCTGTGTTTTTGGCTTTAGCGAGTGCAGTAATGACTGTTAGGGGGATGGTTGCAGGTATTTCTTTGGGTTTCATAGGAGGTGATGGTGGGGGCTTGAACTAAACTTGCCAGCCAGCAGGTTTGCTATAGTTTCAGCCTGGTTTTAAGTGTCGCCATTCATGATTAATTCAGCACATTGCTGAGCATTTCCCCTGAGGTTAAGAACATAATTTAAAAAAGCCTTATGGTTATCTTTGCCTCTTATTTTGTTTTGGCAGATTTAACCAGGTCTCATATTGGTTTGTTTAGAATAGTGAGTGTCGTTTTGCATTGTTTTGTCTGTCACTCTTGGCTTTGAAGAGGATTTTGTTTTCTTTTTGTTGAATAGCCTAGTTATGCTCGGGGACCATCTGGGTGGTATATTTTTGCCAATAATCCTAGGTTTATAGTTTATAGTTTATAGATTAGTACTAGGCTAACTGTCCTTGTGGGCTATTTTAAGACTAGCCAATTATCCAATGTGAGAATCAAACCCTGCACCTTGTGTCTATAAGGTAAACACCTTAACCATCATGCCAACCTTCTACCCACAGGTTTGACTTAGACAGGTTCTGCCTTCTCTATGCAGCTTTGAATGTGGTTGCACATTGCTTTTCTGTACAGCTCAGAGTAGGCATCAGTATCATCTGGGTTTGGAGGGGCTTGGAAGCTTAATAAGCTGTCACTTAGTTTGAGGTAATTGGTCTTAGCAAAGTTCTTAACAGGTTTGGAGATTGATGGGGGTTTTAGGTTAGTTTTAATACTAAAAGATATCATTTTTGTGGTCATATCTTACCAGGGAGGAGTTCATGCATGGGAGGGATCAGCATTCCTCCATGTTCATAAATACTAGGTCTAGGATACTTGTACCTTTAAGCTGGATGTTAACTAGTTGCTTCTGGATGTTTGAATTGATAAAGTCCAGAAATGTCAGAGCAAGTGTATTATGAGTTGTATAAGTCTCCCAATTTATGAAGGGGTAGTTGAAGTCACTCATAAGTATGGTGTTAGGCTGAATTTTAAGAGATTCTAATAGGTTAGCTAGCAAGGACATGATAGGGTATTATACCTATGGCTAGTTGAGCATGGAGTGACTCAAGCAAGTCATGTTGTTGGACCAGTCTAGCAGTGTACTTGTACTTTATGAACAAAGAGACACCTCAGCCCTTTGTTTTATCCTTAGCTGAGGGGGGATTGAAATGTATGAAAGGCATTGTAGCCTTTGTAAGCCAGGATGCTTTCCATGTTTCTGAACCATGTTTCCATGACTGCACATATGTCTGCATTCTCCAGGGTGAAGAGTGCTTCTAGTGCATGCAGTTTTTTTATTTAAATCCCTAGCCTTGTGCAGCTGTACCTTTAGGTAGTTCTAAGTCATTTTTGTTATGTTGGATGGTTTAACAACTTGGCACAGCTTAAAAAAGGTACTATGGGATGACATCAGATCCCTGTGTTGTGACACCAGAAACTAAGTCAATTGTTGGAGTCAATCATTTTTTGCTGGTACCGTTGTATCATCATTGGTGAAATTAGCATGCTACTCAAGCCTAGATTCATATCTGCCTGAGACACATATTCATAGAGCTCCATCATATTCCTCTTCATTTATTCCAGTGAGGTACATCTTAGCCTGTTTATGCTCAAATGGACTATGACTGTGCCATACTGACACTTGTGATTTAAAGACCTAATTGCATGTGCTACATGGTAGATCCTGGCTCCAGACAGGCAGCTCACTGTGATCTTCTGCTTGTATAGCCTAGTAAGGGGGACATCAGTATGTCTTACAATGGAATCCCCAATAACTAGAATGTTTGGCTGTGTGGTGCGTTGACTTTTGGGCTTGGAAGTGGGGGTATTATGATTTTCAGAGTTACATGTGTGAGGTGCTGTCTTTTTTTAGTGTGTTCAGGGCCACTGAGGGAGAATTTTAGGAGGCCTTGGAGGTTTGGGTAGATTACAAGCGAGTAGCTTCCCATGAGTGGGTCTATACATTTGTTCCTTAGTGTTGATAGTGAGTGGATTGTTTACAATGCTGGCAACCTGGTTTACATTTTTCGTGTGTGTATGTTGGGAGCATTGCCTCAAATTGTGTATATACATCTCTCACGCACTGTTTGTCTGTTCTAAAAATGAATGTCTGTCAGTGAGCATGAGACAGTTACTACACTAGGTCAGGATGCCCATATCCACCAGGTCAGAAACAGAGATGACAAGGAAGTGCCTATCCATTATACCAGATCCTTAGTAGATGAAAAGGACTAGGGGAGAGTCAATTAAAGGTCTAAATGAGAGTATTCAGTAGTATATTATTAGATGACCTGCAGTGATGCTGTCCTCTGTGCAAACTGGCAGTTCTTCAAGCAGCTATGCACAGTGGGAGACTATGAAGAGCATTTCCTATAGAATTTTAAACTGGAGATGTGTGCTTAATATACAAGGCATGGCTAACTGCTTTTTTGCATTGTGGAAACACAAGGACTTTATAGCAGCAGGATGAAAGACTTTTTCACAGTTAAGCTCTCAGGCTAATCAGATAAACACACAATAAGCCTTCCACCAACAGTTCCAAACTTGGATGGGTTGAATTAGCCCTCTGCTCCCAGCAGAGTGCAGAAAACCCCTCAATATAAAACAGACTGTTTTATAACAAAAAGTAGAACTCTTGCAGTATCAGGAATCCTTGAAAATAAGTTCACAAAACCTGAAAATTGTTCACAAATACAGACTTATATGCACAAACATAGGAGAACTTCTACAAACACAGAAAAAACTTTGTAAAACTTAGAAATATTTTGGCAAACTCAGGAGAACTTTGTCAAATTCAGAACAGCTTTTGCAGTATCAAAGGAGGTTAGAAAATATCATAATACTATTAAAATGACCTAATAGCAGTAAAGTAACAAAGAGATGGTGTTTTGTTAATAAGTTCAGGCAGAAGAACAGTGATAAATTCAACCAAATCAATAAATGCCGCACAGAAGTGTTGTACACCACTGCGATAGACCAAGTGCAAAAAAAATACTTGTATCAGCTTTGTATGTCCATAGATAATTTTAGAAGCAACCCAAGGTCTTGTGGTTACAGGTATCCAAGCCAGGCACATGGAAGCTCTGAATAAATGAGCACAGTTTCACAATAATGTAAGGCTTTTATACTTGCAGAATGAAATACTTTTACGCAGTTAAACCTTAGGTCAATCAGGTAAACATGCAGTAAGGATTCTACCAGCAGTTCCCAACTCAGATGGGTTGAATCTGCTCTCTGCTCCTACCACAGTGCAGAAAACCCCTCTTAATGTAAAATAAACTGGTTTTGAGCTCAAGTACAGTAACAAATACTTTACAACAAATAGCAGAACTCCAGCAGTATCAGGAATCCTTGGAATTAGTTTGCAAACCCTGATAAATGTTCCCAAATACAGAAATATCATCAGGATGAATGATTTTTTACATAGTTAAGCTGTCAGGCCAATCACATAAACACAATAAGCCTTCCAACAGCAATTGCCAAGTCAATTGGGTTGAATCAGTTTATTAAATCTTTCTCCCAATAGCTAGTCTAATCCACCATGCTATCTTTACACATGGTGCTATCTTGCTTGTCTCTGTCTGCCCCTTTGTTGTGCATTCTGTCATTATATGTGGGATTTGAGATGGTCAGGGTGCAGTGGGACTGTGTTGCATAACCATTTTGTAGCATCTTATTCCTCCACTATGATCTATGTTATATTATATCTGAATGTGATTCAGTGCATTAACATTTTGCTTCATAAGCAGGCTAACTTTAGTGGCCAAAAGGCCTCTCTTCTGGTCATCCAGTATCAACTGCATAGGCTGGCAATATCTGAGTTGCAAAAGTTGATTTTGTTAATGAAGATACCTTGAGTATTGAATCAGTCTAATATTTTTGTTTACTGCCTCTAATAAATATGGATTTATCACGATTCCCCAGCATTTTTGTGGTGATGACATTGTTTTCAATATCTGAGTTGCACTATTAACTGGATGCCTGCCTCTCAACTATGGAGTGCTTCCTGGCATAATTTATGACTAGAAAGCCCAGCCATTAGGCCACCAGAAGCATGATATGTACATGATGTCACTATGAAGATGATTGATGTTGGTGCAGTTTGTAATCTGGACCAGTGTGACATTTACCATGCACTCTGACCTTTCTGTCATCTTTCCATTATGTGCTTATTGTCCGGTCCTCCCTATTACCAGTTGTCTGTCATTTTCTAGTATGTGTTCATTTACTGTTGTCTCTGCCTTTTTTCTTTATATCACCCTGTCTGCCAGTGTCTGTGTGTTGTATATATGTGCTCATGAAACCTTAACTTCTATTTTTTTTCTTCCAGCTATTCTTCACAGCTGTTTCCCAGCTACCCTCCTCCTCTTATGCAAGTGTAAGTTTTTCTCACAAAAAAATGTGCTCTTCTTCCATCCCTCCATTTATTCTTTATATTTATCCTCATAAGATTTCCTTTGCTTCCTATTCCTCTTTTTCTTCCTTCACTATTGGCCTATTTCCACCTATTTATGTGACAAACTGGGTAGCTTCATTGTTGTGTTGGTTTTCCTTGGCCTTTCTGCCACTAAACACTTATCGATGTGAGGCACTTCTTTGTACATGTGAGTATGTGTAAAGACCTGCAAGTTTGGACACAATTTCTGTCATGTTTTCTATTACTATCAAATGCATTTTGATAACACAACTATTCAACTATGCATGTCTACTGCCACTTGAATTTGTAACATAGTTCCACTATTTTTTTATGCACTTCTTTTCATCAGCTACTTGTACTATGCAAGATATGGTTCATATCTAAGCAGCAATGAGCCATGTTGTACTACAGGATATTTGAAATGTGTTAGCACATAGATTTGAAGTGCCTGTATAATAATCCTGACCTTTGTAAGATTTAATTTCTTTTTTCTTCTATTTTTTTTTCAACAGCCACTTTATTTAATATTAACAGTATCCTGCACCCAACAACCATGACACTTGACTATATACATGCTAAAATTAAAATATACAAACCAAAAGAAGGCTATACATATGGTTCAGTGAACAGCTTAAATAACATGATCCCAACAATGCAAAAATGATCTAATATTCACTACAAACATTATTTTAACATCATCTTTTGTGATCATGGTAGTTTAAGACCTCTCAGCCTCACTAGTCATATCTATAAGGCAATTACCAGAAGAGTAGCTGGCTGAGCCAGCACCCTCTACCAAACAATTGCTACAGTTTATACCCTGCCTGCAATGAAAGTTATGCTCAGGTTTTCATTTTAAAAAAACCTTTTCACTTTTAAGCTATTGCAAACTGTTTGCTACAATTATGTAAGCAGATGCTACAGTTTCAACCATGCATGGAGTGCTATAGCACTCAGGTTTCACCACAATTGAAGCCAGCTTTTAAATGTCTGTTTTGTTTTAAAGAGTTATTGGGATCAGCTGATCACTCCCCCTCAACACATTGCACCCTGGGCAGTTGCTCCTTTCACCACACCCTAATTACCCTACTGGCAATGGTGCACATCATTATAGACATCCTATAGAAAGACATAGGCAATCTTAAAATCCTAGATTCTAACCAGTTTGGGTTTGTTAAAGGCAAATGCTTTCTCTTAAACCTGGTGGGCTTTTTGAACAAGCCACTAAGGCATTAGCTTTAGGTAAATCAGTTCACAAAGCATACCTTGACTTGGTCAAAGCAACTGATGCCATTCTATACTCAGGCATCATTGATAAACTAATCCACGTCAATATAAACCCCTGTATTACTCACTATATAACAAACTGTCACGAAGGCGGTACCTAGTCTATCAGTTCTACAGGCAGATTCTCAAGTAAAAGTGTATACCAGTGGTGTCCTCAAGGATTTTTCTTGGGACCACTCCTCTTTTGTGT